>NC_048319.1:13897308-13960268 GCF_013100865.1 Trachemys scripta elegans | reverse complement strand
GGGGGTTGGGGCAGCTGGGGGGCTGGTGTATGGGGCACTGTGGGGGTTGGGGCAGCTGGGGGGCTGGTGTATGGGGCACTGTGGGGGTTGGGGCAGCTGGGGGGCTGGTGTATGGGGCACTGTGGGGGTTGGGGCAGTTGGGGGGCTGGTGTATGGGGCACTGTGGGGGGGTCATTTACATTGCTCTGCAGCTGGTGTTAAAATCCCCTGAGGGGAGGGATTCAAGGCTGGATGCTGCAGCTCAGGAAACAATTGTCCCATCCGTCCCCCTGCCCAAGCCTGCAGACACAAACGGGCAGGACGACATCCTGCCCAGGGCTTACCCTGAGCAGCTCAGCAGGGGACCAGCAAACCCCCCCTTGCTGCTCGGCTGGTTTATTTATTCGGTTTACAGGCATACGCAGTGCTTTCGCATCAGGGGACAGGGCAGGCACAGAACACAGGGCCCGACTCTCCCCTTCTCGCACGTGTGTGGCCATTCACGTCTGTGCGCAGTGAGTGTGAAATGGATCCACATCCGAATGACAGCATTTCACACACTCTTTACACAGTCAGTAGGATGCAAGGTGCCGGGCAGTGGAGAGCCAGTCCCCAGAGAGCTGACAGGCTGGAGGCCCTGGCGGGTGCAGTGCAGCATAAACAATCCCTGATTAGCTGCGACTGCCAGGCAACGACTCAAAGAAGATATCAGGCCTCTTTCCAGGTGCGCCTTGAATAAACACAGTGCTGTGCCTGGTTCTCTCCTTTGGCTGAGAGAACCCGGTCAGCTGTCAGGGAACTGGGACCAGCTCCCTGACTCTTGGGCAGGCCTGTTCTCCTGGGCTCTTCTAACGCACCTCAGCAGCGTGTGCAAACACAGTGGAGGCAGCGGTCAGTGGGGGTAGAACCTGGCCTGTAGAACATTTATTCTGCAAGAAGGAAGGAACCCAGCTTGACTCTCAGGTCCCAGACTGAGTGCAAAGCTGGCTGGTGCATTTATATGCAAATTACTGAAAGTCAGTAAACATGGAAGTAATGATGCCATCATTACAGGGCCACTCTTAAGATGTCTTTTACCCTAGGACAATTTTAAAAACAGTTCAGCGTCCGAAAGCCAACCTTGGCAGGCCGACAGCCCCAACGAGCAGTAACTGCCCTGCAGATTTAGACTGAAATACCATTTCTTAAATAACCAAAATACCTGTGTTTAGAAATACCATTGGGAGCTCTGAGTCTATGGCATGGGTAGATGGGGGGATTTGTGCTGCAGGGCACGACTTTTGACCTTTTCCAGACCGTGACCCCATGTTACAATACAAGGGAGTTTTGGGACCCTCCTCCCATCCAGCCATAATGAAAGAGAGGGAGGTCCTGATCCTCCCTGGAGGGTCTCAGGCCCCTGCTTGAAAACTGTCTAGGCTACATCTCTGTAGAGTCCTGGAGGCCTCTGACCCTAAAGATCCTGCCAAGTGCAGCCTAGAGTGTCTCCTCAGCTCTCCAAATGAGGAGACTTGTGCTGTTGGTCAGGAGCAAAGGAAAATGGAGCTAAAAGTGTGAGTCTCCCCCACACAGGCAGAGTGGGAGGCTGGACTGTCCTTCCGGAGACAGGAATGTCTATTGTCCCTCCCAGACCAGCCTCCGGTCTACAAATATCCTTCCCCTTGCTTTGAAAGGCTGCACTGATCCCAGGGGAGAGGTTCCTTAGGCTCCGGTACTTTAACACACTGATGTATCCAGTTCCCACTCACTCATTCAAGTATTAAATGTTCCCAAAAGTATCACAAACAATGTTAATGCTGAATCTGCCTTGATTAACCCACAGCTTGGTGGACACACAGGATCCCATTACCAACAGCATGAGAAAAGGCAGACCTAGTGTAACCACTGGTGACAGGGCCGGATTAACCTTTTGTGGGCCTGGCACCACTTGCCTGGAGGGGCCCAGCCAAGCCCCCCACACTGTTCCCCCCTCCTGACTGCTGAGACTGGCCAGGCTTCCGCACCAGTCCCAGGTGGCTCAGCTCCAGGGAGACAGGTGGTGGAAAGCAGAGAGTGCCCGGAGCTGGAGGTGCACTGGGGTCTGGCCAGGGGGCAGAGAGGAGCAAGTGATGGATTGGGGGAGCCAGTGGGCTGGCAGAGTCTCAGGATGTAGTTCAAGAGGGCCCCCTCTGAGCATGGACTTGGCTCCATGGTGCCACTAGTGCCGTTGTAAACCCAGTACTGAGTGGTGAGTTGTTACCAGGGCTCCTCTGTGCCTGTCCAGAGAGGAGAGCGGGGTAGAGCCCTGCCTAAGGAATGCTAGCAGTTGTGCTTTGAGCTGTACTGGCTCCCAGTTCCATCCACGGTGTGTTGGCCAAGATGGCAGCTGTCACATGAGCATGACAGCAGCAATTCAAATGTACCTTAAACAATAGCTTAACCTAGTACAGTGCTTTACATCCATTGATTGCGAAGCATTTTACAAAGGAAGTATTGTTACCCTCATTTTACAGATGGGGAAACTTAGGCACAGGGTTACATTGCCTGCCCTGTAGGAGCCTTTCTAATTATGCACAGATCTCTGGTCTCTGTTTATAAGGGGTATGTTCATAAGCATGTATGCCTCAGATAATAGGATGAGTCTATTCTTGTCATTTGGAATTTTGTAAATCATTTTCTTAATTAATGCTCATACTAGTTCCTGCATGCTTTGTAATGTACATATTGTTTAACTCTACCATAAAATGTTAATCAGCCTTTGTAACTGTTCTTTCTGTGTCTATATAGATTTAGGAAAAATTAAATAGAAATAGAATTTAGGAATAAAGAACACAGAGAGATGGCTGATTGGGGGGAGGGATAGCTCAGTGGTTTGAGCATTGGCCTGTTAAACCCAGGGTTGTGAGTTCAGTCCTTGAGTGGGCCACTTAGGGATCTGGGGCAAAATCAGTACTTGGTCCTGCTAGTGAAGGCAGGGGGCTAGACTCAATGACCTTTCAGGGTCCCTTCCAGTTCTAGGAGATGGGATATCTTAATTAATTAATGGCTTCTATTACTGGCCCTTCTAATTTCCTCACTTCTTTGAAATGAGCAATTTAAGAGTAACATTTGCCAGTGTAATACTATTGGGAGTCACCAGATGGCGCTATCTCAGATAGTCTTTCTTATAGGAGTTAAAACTTACAGTAATGCTTATCTGTCAGCACTAATGCAGTTCTTTGGAGATGCACAGCACACCACCAGCAAAGTCTGTTTTGTCTTCAACTGTCTCTCTGACTAAAATCATTCTTAGGTATAGAACTGCTGCAAAAATGGTATACAGTGCCAGGACATTACAGCTTGGTTTGGACCTCTGTTTTCATGCTCCTTCATACTAACAATGACAATTCACTCAAGGATCAAAAATTCTTTGAGATACAAGAGTTCCGCCCTTCAGCAGCCACCCATGGTCCTCAACATACCCCCACTGGGTATCTGGGGGCCCCATGCCACTACCTCATGCCGTGGCTCTGTCCCTGTACCCTTGCCCCATACCTCCTTAGGGTAGGAGCAGGTTGCAGAGTTAAACTGAACTGGGCCCTTTCTACCTCTTGCAAGCTATTGTTTCAGGCTGTCAGCAGACTCAGGCAGGTATTGATTACACTCAGTTTAGGCTTTTCTTTGTATCCATGAGGAGGATTAGAAATATATAGCTGAGATACTGATCTCATTGGGTGACTCCAGGAGCTAGATTCGTAGGCATGGGCTAATAGTGTCTACATTTTAATCAAATCCTGCTACCATGTATCACCCTAGAAGCATAAGACCCAAGAATGAGACTCCTGCACTTATGAGAATGGGCACTTTCCATTAAAAGAACATCATTAAATAGGGATGAAAGGGGGCCAAACGTACAACTGGTTTCAAAAGAGAACTAGGTCAGTTCATGGAGGACAGGTCCATCAATGGCTATTAGCCGAGATGATCCAGGACTCAACCCTGTGCTCTGAGCAGCCCTAAACCCCTGACTGCCAGAAGCTGGGAGGGTAAGACAGAGGTGGATGCTCCAGCTTCCCTGTTCTGTGCACTCCTCCTGAATCTGGTACTGGCATTTGCCAGAGACAGGATACTGGGTTAGATGGACCATTGGTCTGACCCAGTGTGGCCCTTCTTACATTCATCGCTACACTGGGCTTTTACCAGCACAATTATGTTGCAGGGGAATCTTTTCCCCTCACCCTCCAACATATCCAAGCTGACACCACTTTTAAATGTAGACAAGGTCTCAGTAAGAATCATTGGGTGGTGTCCCTGCAGCGCCTGGCGCAGTGGGGGCCTGATCTCACTTGGAGTCCCCTAGGTGTCACCCTAATGCAAATAACAAAGTACCGTGCGCTGTACAGTCCCTGCGCCCAGAGCTGACGCGCTAGGGTTGCATTGCTGGCTGTCTGGGGCAAGGCCAGCCTGGTTCGTACAGCGCCTAGCACCGGCGGGTCCCGGCCCCTCGCTAGGCGCTGCTGTAATGCAAACAAAGAACCAACCCCCCGCTGACAAGCCAGGCGGCGCCTTGAGTGAGCTCAGCGGCAGCTCGCGCGGGCTCCCCGGTGTTGCAGGGGTGGCGGCGGCTCTGTCCTGCCGGCATGGGGAAATGCCCAGCGCCGCTCGGACCCCGGCTCCGCGGCCCGTCCGAGCGCATTCCTGGCAGGCAGCGCCCGCGGGCGGGTCCCGGGTCCCGGGTCCCACCCCTGGCGCGCAATTGGCCAGATGTGAGCGAGGGGAACTGCTGGGCCGGCCGAGCCGCAGGCAGAGTCGCGGGCGCTGCGCGGGGCGCGCCGGGCCGGACGGGAGGCGGCAGCTGCAGGTCAGGAGGGATTTTCTGGGCGGCGCGGAGAACCGGGGCTCGGGGGTCGCTCGCGGCGCTGGGTTGCGGGGTCCCCGGGCTGCCGGGCGCGGCGACACGAGCCGGCGAGTCCCGCGCCGAGCCCAGCCCCGCGTGCACAGGTGCAGCTGGAGGCCGGGGACCCGCCGGTGCCTGACTTCGGGGAAAGGTCCCGAGGCGGAGCAGGGCCAGGCACTGCCCCATGCGCTCCCCGCCGGGCTCTGCTCTCCTCCCCGCCGACCCCTTGCAGAGCCCGGGCTGGTGCCCCACGTGGGTCCGTGTCTGACGCGTGGGCTCCGCAGGGCTGGAGCCTGTCCCCTGGGCTCCGCGCTCAGACACGAGGGGCTCAATGGCCCCCGCTTGGAGCTGCCCTTACTGACGGGGCGGGGGGCTTTCCCGGGGGCTGCTCTGGTGAGCTCTGCGGTGGGTGTTGTCCCATGGCCGGGGGCTGGGGCAGAGCCCTGGCTCCATCCCCAAACCTCAGCTCGTGAGAGGAGCCCAGGGCTGGAGGTTTCCCCTCAGCGGCACTGGAACAACTTTTATGGTGGGAGGCTGAGAGCCACTGAACCAAACTGTAAACCCTGTATAGACTGGAATCTACTCCAAGCCGGGGTGCGACAGCCCCCCCCCCCGCACCCTAGTTCCAGCGCCTATGTTCCTCCTTCCTTCCTTGCCTTTGCTGTGAATGGCTCAGTAATGCTAGCCACAGAGCGGGGTAGCCCCCAAAGAGCAGTCTGCTCTGCTAATGGGGAGCTCCCATCCCTGGCCATGGCTGTGTGGAGTGGGGCAGAGAGGAGATCCTGTCTCACACCCAATTCATGGGGTAGCTCGTTTATGTCCATGGCGCCTTCACACCACAAGTGATGGGCACGTTTGAAATGCAGGGAGGTGGACAGACCGAGTTTTACGTGACTGACGTTCCTACCGTGCCTTGTACAGAAGTGCCTCGCTGTCTCCAAATCAGCCATTCCCTACATGAAGTACGGGTGTCAATGATATACTTTCTCAGGCACCATATCTATCTATGGTACGTATAAAAATGCCCTCCCTGCCCTGGCCAGTGGCTCTGTTAGACGCCTATCAGATTCTTGCGAGAAGGACCCTGTCAGTTGGAGCTCACTCTGGGGTTTGGCAGCTCTGAGTGGTCTCGCAGAGAAAGGTGGAACGTGATCCAGTGGCTGCAAGTTGAAGCTAGAGAAAGTCAAACTGGAAATAAACTGTATATTTTTAATGGGGAGAGTAATTCACCACTGGAACAATTTACCAGGGCTTGTGATGGATTCTCCATCAATTACAGTTTTCAAATCAAGACTGGACATTATTCGAAAAGCTGGGAGTCGGTATTAGGAATGATTTGGGGGAAGTTCTGTGGCCTGCGCTATACACGCGGCCAGGCTAGATGATCACAGTCGTCTCTTTAGGGCTGAGGATCTAGGAATCTATTCGTGTGGGAATTTGGCAGAGTGACTTGATCCCCAACTTCCCATAACTGCCCAGGTTCCTGCAGCTACAGTCTGAGCCCCCTGTTGCTCTGTCCTTTCTCGTCTGTCTAATGTAATGATACCAGGAACATGGATTATTTGCGAAGGCTGGTGATTTGGTGTCCACTGTTATTAAGCAGTAATAAAAGGAACAAAGTGGAAAGCCGGTTAGGGTAAGAACCTGTTCTTCCCCAGTTTTCTGGACCATCATTTCAAAAGACTACAATGGCCCAGCCCTCGCGTAAGGGAATGTCCGCTGTAAATGCCCACCCCAGGAAGGGGGAGATCTTTCTATACTGAACCCAAATGCCAGGCTTGTTAGATGAGACTTGTGGGGCCATATCCTGAGCGGGTGTAACTCCCTGGTGCTCTATTGAAGCTAAAGGAGCTATGCTGATTTACCCCGTAAATGCTGTGTTTAAGGAAGCGTATGTGGATTCCAAGAGGCAGAGGAATGGAACAGGCCAGACCCACTTTGGGAGCGAACGCCTTGAGCTCCCCCAAGGTATCTGGGTTGCAACCAAATTGCTCTGCTTTTCTGTATTGATTTTATCCTCTAAAGAGGAGAGAGTTGTTATGGGCTTGATGGCCTCAGCTGTTGTGGTGAGCCTGAACTCTGCAGGGTGGACAGGCCTCCATTTCCCCTGTACTGTACTAACGCTGCAATCCTGTTGATTACCTCGTCCTGCCATGTGGGTCGTGACGGGCCTCTATGTCCCACTGAACCACCTCAGATTAGCTTTCCCAAGATAATTGCTCCCCCTGGAGACACGCCAGCTGCCGTAAGCACATACACCTGCCATCAATGCCGTTATTAGTCAGAATGCACACAGCACCAGAGCAGTGCAAGGCATTGTACGGACGGTTACATGAGAGGTACCTGTGAGGCTCCCTTTATCGACGCCATACACAAGTCCTGAGATATTGCAGTAGTGGGGCCCAGGTCAGTGACTGCACAGTTCGTTGGGCTAAGCCCTTGGTGCTAATGAGGATACAGGTGGGGAGGGTGCACAACAGAGCAAAGGAGAGATTCTCTCACAAAGGCAGGAGAGGTTAGCTAAGGTTCTCCCAGAGCTTTGGACATGTGCTCAGTAATATGGAGAGAGAACAAGGGCTTTTATTGTTGCCTGCAGTAGGTTTATTGCTGAAGCACAAACATGTTGTCTCAGACTGTGAAACAGCAGTTAATTTGCCCCACCCTTTCACAAGACTCCTAGCCCAGCCACAGTATCGATTCATAGCCATTGGGCCTGATTCTGAACCCCTTGCCCCCGTTTGACACAGGTTGGACTCCATTGTTCTCAATGAGGCTACTCTTGATTCCCCCCAGGGTTAGTGAGTTCTGACTCAAGCCTGGTTGTATGAAGTATAATTTAGCAGCAGGGCCTTGGTTACAAAGTCCAGCAGTGCCATTCAGGGCTGCTGGAAATGCGTGGCTGTGGGGTTCACTGGCACACTCTTTCTAGTGTCTGATGAAAAGCTGCGGCCTAGGAACTTGTTTGAACTTGCACGATTGTTCCTGGTAGTAGAGTTAAATTATGTGGGTATTAAACACTGTTGTAAAATCTGATGAATGTTCATCCCCAAGGGAAAGGAAAATGAAAATGAAAACATGGCTGGTAGTTTAGAGTTTATACTGTGTATACAGGCATATAGACACTACATGTGCAAGGAGACACAAACATGCATGTGTGTCAACCCAGCGTGGGTGTGTAAACATACCTGCATGCCTTCAAAGGAAGTGTGTGCACATGCAAATGTATTTGTGAACCAATGTAGTAATAACTGCAAGCACACTTCTTATACGTGTGCCCTGCTGCACTGAGACGTTCTCAGATTAATACAAATACACACACGTGTGCCCACACACATACAAACATGCAGATTTGCACAGATTGTGTGTGCACATTCTGACTCGTGTAATGTAAATCGTGAGTTATCCTGGCTGAAAGTGGGTATTGACTCTTTGTAAAATGCCACCATTTCATCCATGGACACCTTACTCCTGACTCCCATATTGGTCTCAAGTAGCCTGGGTCACCTGCTGCAGTCGGTGGGAGATGGTCAATGTGCTTTTGCTGCTGGATTGATTCAGGTTCAAGCCATTGTCTATATCGTTATATGTAGATTCCAGGAATTGACAGGAACCTGCAGAGAGGGGGATGGATGGATGTCCCGTTTTACTGGAGCATGTGCATACATCAAACTAAATAACTAGAAATGTTGGGCCAGATCCAAGCTGCTGTAATCGGCATGCCACTTACACCAGCTGAAGATCTGGCCCAGGTGTCGCAAGCTCAGGATGTTCCAAGAGCCCCTTTGCAGCTATGCCTTTTTTGCATTAGTATAGACAGGCCCACTGTTCTGCAGAAGGAAGAGGGTTAGATTGTGATGATGATAACTCCATAAATCATTACTCCACCCTGGAATTAGACGACTGAGGATATTCAAGCTTGCCTCCTTCCCTCCAGTCCTGACTTCAGTGAGTCAGACCAACTACACCCCTTCTGGTGTGGCTGGCTCCTGAATGAACTTTGGAATAGTTGAGAACCTTCACAAAGATGCCTGGGATGTATATCCCTGGGTTGTCTTGGAGACGACATCTGGGCATCTCAGACCACTCTTACCTTCCTGCTGTCAGTCAGACAAAGCAGGGAGCATTCACCTGCAGATTGATATGTGGTGTGTCAGGGTCACTGGTGGCTCCTGGAGAAGAGGTGAGAAGTCAGATGCGTGGAGAAGACCACGTGTGGTACCAGCCTGTAAGATGGAACAAGAAACTACTGACAAGTGAGCCTGTAACTTCAGCAGCAGGTCCAATGCTACAACAGCTAACAAGGCAATTGCTCAGGGAGACATTCGGGTCAGAGGTCTAGGTCTGGGCATGACAGAAGGACCTCTCTGCTGCGTACCCAGCATGAGGGGCAGAATGGTACTGCCCAGCATGGTTACTGCTCTCCAGCGGAGTACAATGAATTCTATGGTGAGGGACACACGAGACGTTTCCAGAGGACATCATGGGCCTCCAGGTCTGGGGAGTTCACTTTTAAGCCCCCAACTAATTGCAGGCGTAAATGACCTTTACACACTTGGGCCCAATGTTTCCAAGAGTGGCCACTGCTTTGGGGTGCCTAACCATGGAACTGTGCAGACACGAGTCAGAGAGCTTCTGGAGAGCGATTTGATTGGAAGGGCACACTGTAAGAGGTCCAGTGGGATGCATGTTTACAGCCAATGGAAGGGGAAGTTGTTGGCAGGAGAACACTAGGGAGGAAACAATCGTCTTGGGTGGAGGATGTGGTATCCTGGGAACGTCAAAAGGACCATTCAGCCCCAGAGATTCGCAGAGGATGGTATAGGGCTGGCTACTTTGGTTGCAAACCTCCAGTATTGGAGAGGCCACATGAGACGAATCTTCGACATCGAGCGCGCAGATGGCAGCCAGCATTACAGGTGGCCATCCCTTCTGAAAAGCAGGCCCGAGCGAGCGATGCAGCCAGCCCATCTCCCCTGCTCTGAGCTTCTCCCGCTGTTCTCGCCTGGCTGGGGCCTGGCGTTCCCAGCCTTGCTTTGGCAGCTCTCGGTGAGGATTTCTGCCCGCTCACTGGAGAGGAAGCAGCCTGATTGCTCAGAGGTTTCCCTTTAACTCTGGAACAGCCTCAGCGCTGGGTCTTCAGAGCTTATCTCTATGACCCAGCTCAAGGGGAAATGTGCTTTGCAAAGATAAATCAGCCTGGGGCTGCTCTGGGCACTGTCCCCCTCACACTCTTGATGACCTCAATGATTTGGCGGAGCACGAGGATCAGCTGGAGCCACCATCCCGGTCACTTATCCCACTCGAAATCGCCTAGAGAAGCATTCCTGGGCTGTGCTGCAGCTGTGGGGAGCAGACATCAGACTGACCTCTTTGGAAAGTGGCTTAAAGGAATTTGAAGCTTTTAAAAAAGCCACATCCCCATATGACAACACACTCCAGACTCCCCCACAAAACACACAGAGCCCAGCCAGACCCCCTGCAGTCTGGAAAGCCAGAAAATTCAGAGTTAAGTTTCCATGCAGCGTTCAAGCTATCACAGTACGGTTGATCTCAAATGGTCAAGAACCAGGGGTCAGGCCCTCAAATAAGAGATTGGGTTTGACATCATGAGATTTTTAAAGATTTTTTTCTTTTTAGCTTTCTGAGCTTTTAGGTTGCATTGTCCAGGGTCACATGCCCAGCTTTTCTCCACATTCAGGAGAGCTAGAGATGTTTTTCATAACTATAAGCTGAGATTTGCCCACATTCACCTGGCTCCGGGAGCTGGGGCTTTACCCCAATATCACGGCACTCACAATAAAATTGCGAGAGTTGGCAGCACTGCAGTCCGTTTCTTCTAGACAGAAGGTGTGATGGAGCCAATATTCCAGGGCCTTGGCCCTCAGCTGACAACAGTAAATCTTTTCAGTCAGGGATTTGAACAGAGACTCCGAGAAACGGCTTCCTTCAGCCTGGCGGCTACCTGATCTTAGTCAAAAAAGGACAATGGGTGGCTTTGTGCAGCCAAGGTTTGGACCTGGCAAGAAACCAATACAAACCAGTGGGGCAGGAGGCAGGCAGGGTGTCAGCTCACAGTTTCTAGGAATGATCCCTGCTTAGGTCTTCATTCTGCTCCAGGAGTTAAGGCAGGGGTTCTCAAACTAGGGATTGGGACCCCGCAGGGGGTCACGAGCTTATTACATGGGGAGTCGCGAGCTGTCAGCCTCCACCCCAAACCCCACTTTGCCTCCAGCATTTATAATGGTGTTAAATATATTAAAAAGTGTCTTTAATTTATGAGAGGGGTCACACTCAGTGGCTTGCTATATGAAAGGGGTCACCAGTGAAAAGTTTGAGACCCACTGAGTTAAGGATTTTACTGCCATCCCCTGGATGGGACCGGTACATCTCACCACATATCATTATGAGTAATGGCCAGTCTTTTCCTTGCAACCCCCTCTTGGGAGCCAGCTCCATCTCGGATAGCAACATGGCTGCATTTCAGGGCAGGCTCAGTGCTTCATGTACAGTAACAGGCGATCGGGGGACGTTTTAAGAGCTTTGGGATTCTTGAGGATGAGACTGTGTCGGGGCAGAGAGCTAGAGACCAGCCAAGGCAGATGCTGGGGGAGCTGGAGTGGAGGAGAAGGTCTCATTGAGGTCAGTGCCTTCCACATGTAGCTTGATTCGCAGCTGTGCAAATGGCCACGGGATTCTCCTTATCCTCAAGTGTCTGCAGCAAAGCTGCTTGCCGCACGGTCAATTCACACAAATGCTCTCGCCTCCTCCAACTGCCTCTTCTCTGCCTGGTGCTCTTCTCCTGGGACGCTCCCCTGCTTCCCCCTTCGAAGGTCTGCACCTGGGCAAAGGGCCTGCAAGGCTAGAGCATGGCTCCACATTTATTTCTGTCCCTTGGGCAAGGGCTGCTCCCCCGACCCCCCAGCTGGCCACAGAACCTCTCCAGCTTCAGACTTGCCATGTGCTGAGGCGGCGAGTTCTCTGTTCCTGCCACAGCTGCAGAAGGTTCCTGCGGGGCTGTATAAATCCAGAGGGGGTCCCATAGAAAAGTGGGAGCCTGCTGCATAACTTAGGTGCAGCGTGCTGCAGAGGATTTGAGACCTCACTTGTGGCCATTAAAAACACAGCAAGGAACATTCAGAGAAATAGACAGAGACCCGGGGCCTGGTCTGTCCACAATGCTTTGTGCCAGTGTCACTCGACTGACTTGGAATCAGGCCCCAGGAGCCCCCAGATTTCTCCACACACCTGCTGCTTGCCAGGCGAGAAGTGCAGAGTCTGCGTCCAGGCTCTGTTCCACTTGCACATTCCACAGTGCTGGCTCCCTGGACGTTTCCTGCCATTGTACGTGGTTTGGGAATGTGACTCACGGTGGAAGTGTTTATGGGAGCTGGGCTGCATTGAATTCTACACTGCCTGGCCCGGGAGGGTTTCCAGTGATGCTGTATGGAGCTGGCCCTGCTTTCTGAGCTTTGCACAGACGGCCACAGAGTTTTTTCATTTTTATAGTCTAGCAAATTGGCCGAGGCCAACTGCTCAAGAACAGTCCAGCCCTTCGAACTCCCGGGGGGGATGGATTGGAAAATCAGGGGGAGCTCCATGAACTGTCCCCCCAAAGGCCAGAGAAGGGCAGCACACCCAGAGCTAGTGACTGCTTGGGCAGCTGACGAACCCCGTCTAAACATCCGAGACGAGGAGAAAGAGCCGAGCAAAGCATGTTCTTGTGTCCGAGGGAGCCGGGGGGGGCTCTGTTTCCACCCCTGCCTTTCAAAATAACAGCACAGCTTCCTCTCTAGCGGGGTCCGTGGAAAGTGCCAAAGAAGGGCTTGGAGGTGACTTAACACTGTTGTGTGAGAAACCCCCGAGCAGCAGGAAACTGGAGAACAGACCTGCCCAGCATCAGCGGAGACGTGCTGAGAGCGAAGGCCAGGAAACTTCCAAACCAGGGGCGTTTGCTCAGACGCAGCGGGGGCGGTGGGAAGGTCCAGTGTGCGCGTGCTGAAAGGTGAAAGTAGCCAGATTTTCAAATTCTCGTCTCTTGTGTAGGCACCTGAAGAGCTGGGCTCTGAGCCCTTGAAAGCCTGGCCTAGAACTCCTCCCAGGTGTGAAGGAACGCCTGAGATGGGCGAGCCCCTTATATCCCCCCAAGCCCATTGAGTCACGGGTCTGTGGCGTCCCCTCTAGCCTGTTGTGATGGCGAGAGGCGCTGGTGAGCGTGCAGCGACCTGTGTGCTAAGGAGTGACCCAGCGAGGCCTCTAAGCAGGGTCCCTGATTCTCCTCTTGCTCCTGCTGGGCTAACTGGGGAGTAACTGAAGTCAGTTGTTTGCCAGTGGGAGCGAGGGGCTGAGCCACTGGAGTCACTGGGCTGGCAGTCAGGAGACATGGTTCTAATCCTGGCTCTGCCACTGGCCTTGGGCATGACCCTGGGGCACTCCCTGGCTCTGCTGCCCATCCTGCTGGGTAGGCTAGACTGTTTGGTCATTGGGGCAGGGATTGTCTCATGCAGTGCGGCACTGTCTGCTACTGTAATAGAGCTTGTGACCCCTCCTCAGAAAAGGTAGCTGTGCGGTGGAGAGGGACCTTGCCAGAGCTGCTGCCGTGGACGGTGCTGGTTAATGTTTGACTGGGGCAGCTGATGCCACGTGTCTCCAACACATGGATCACTGTGCTCTCCCCGGGCAGGCATGGCTCTTTGCAGACAGGCTTGATTGGATTCAGGGCTGCAGAGGGTGGGGTCTCTGCCCCAGGTGCCATGGCCACCTGCTGAAATGGCTGGTAGAGGGGCTGGGATCCTGCCTCAGTGACGTCTGGCCCCTTTTGGTTTCAGCTCTGTGCACTCTTATTCTGGATTGTTCCTGAATGTGTCAACCGGTCCAAGAAAGGAGTAAACTAAAGAACAGTACACCTGGATTAACACTGCTGCCTCTGCAGTGCAATGTGGCTATGGCAGATCGCCCCA
Source organism: Trachemys scripta elegans (assembly GCF_013100865.1). NCBI lineage: Eukaryota > Metazoa > Chordata > Testudines > Emydidae > Trachemys > Trachemys scripta. The sequence continues at coordinate 13,946,477 of NC_048319.1, read as the reverse complement.
CTGTACCCCAATAACGGGGGGCGGGGGGTGCTGCCTAGTGGGGAGAGCACTGGATTGAGACTCACGAGACCTGAAATTCTGTTCGCAGCTTTGCCACCCACTGACCAGCTGAATGACCTTGGGCAAGTGACTTCACCACTTTGTGCCTCAGTTTCTCCATCAGTTACAAACTGACTTGTTTGTAAATTGCTTTGAGATTCTCTGATGAAAAGAGCAAGGTTTTAGATGCACCCAGCTTCCTAGCACATTCGCAGCCACTAAGACCATTCTCACTATCTCCATTTTAAATAGATCTAATCAACTGGTGAAACCCCCTAATGCAAACACAGTTAAACCAGCTAACCCCTCAGTTCAGGTGGTTTAGCTTCATTCAGTAATTTACCTGTGCAAGCCAAAGCAATTTAAGAATGGGTTAAACCCATTTAAGTGCATCTACATGAGGCGTTTGCGCTGGTTTAACTAGATTAGTTTTAAAAGATGTAGTTTAACCTTTGCAACTTTTCTACTCTAGACAAGCTCTTAGTGACCTAACCAAGAACAGTAACCAGTGCGAGGCCTAACAGAGATGCTTCACTTCAGTGCTTTTCAACCTGTGTCCACGGACCTCTGGGGGAGACTAAGTCTAAGATTTCCAAAGGGGTCGCGCCTCCATTCGAAAAATTTTAGGGGTCCGCAAATGAAAAAAGGTTGGAAACCACTGGGCTAGTTCAAAAAGGGATTATCTGGGGGCAGTTCTCTGGCCCACGTTATACAGGAGGTCAGACCAGATGACCACAATGGTCCCTTCTCGCTTTATCATCTATGAAAATGGCTGAGATGCTGAACTGCTCTTTAAGAACCTGTCTTCAACAAGAGAAATATTGAAAAGAAGTTTGGCCAACGAGTAAGTAATGAAGACCTGGTAAAAGAGAGACTGATGAAGAGAAAGCACAGAACCTCCAGAGAATGATAACTTATTCAAATCCGTCTTGATTGTCTGGTTCACATCCCAGAACAACGAGGGAATGCGCTAAGAAATGTGGTACTGTACCACGGACGACTGAAAAGTCATGGAAAACCATGGAGCTACCAGGAGACTGGAGAAAGCAAATGTGGTTCTGATTTTCAAAAAAAAAGTCAGACAAGAGATCCTGGTTGTGAGGACCTGGGAATTTTCTGTAACATTTTCATGAATCCTATGTATGCCTCAGTTTCTCCTATATGCTGTACTGTTACCCAGTGGGTGGGACAGAACTTGTTCTCAGGGCAGGCGAAGAGACATGGGTATGAATGTTGTCCAGCGGTCTGAGCATGGATGGGTCATTGGAAAAAGATTGGCTGAGGCCGACCCCATACCAGTGGAAAATCCATTAAGACACTGACACCTAGCATTAACCGGGGAGAGATCTCCCCACCTCTCATCAGGGAAGCTTGAGAACAAAGGACTGGGCGGGGTGAGGTGGGGCACAAGAGCTGGCTGCTGGAAGGAGTCGGGGCTCTCACCACAGACCGACAGAGCTTGAACAGTGGGGTTCACTGCAGCTCGGCTGGGCTCTGGGCTGACCAGGATGGTCTCTGTTTGGACCTTCAGTTCTCTGCTAAGCTAAGGACTTACCATGCTGCCTTCCAGTTAAGGAAAAATCCCGACTGTTTTGACAGCACTGTGAGTGTCACTGCAAATGCTTGGTGAGCTGCAGCAATGCCTGCAGAGTGCACACGTCTCAGCCGGACTCGCTGAACAGAGCTCAGGGGGTGAACCCGGAGGGCTGCAGGCCCGGTCCAGTCTAAGGAGGGGGTGGTGTGGCGCTCTCTGGAGGAAGAGTGGCACCCCTCGGGGGTCTGCCACACTGAAGGGTTCATCCTAGAGACTGTTCCAAAGCTGGGGGCGTAGCCCCAATCCCGTGGATCTGTGACACGGGCCATGATCTTCCAGTCAATGTAATTTCTCCCCAGGGTTGATCGACACATAACAGTGGTATCAGTTTAAACCAGCTGGAATAAATACGTCAAGGCTGCCCTCACCAATTCTGTGGCACCTTGAGGCTATAGCAATTCTGCCAGTCTAGTGTCCCATTTCTGCTAGCAGGTACCTGGGTAGCTAGGAGAGGAGACTAGGAATCCCCGACCCCTCGCACCTCTGCACAGGGGCTGGCCAGAATCTCCTTTGGGAATGTTGCCATGCAACAGGGGCAGGGAGGGTCCGGATCACAGCAGCAGAGTGATGCAGGGGGATGCTCATCTGGAGCCTAGCTCCGAGGAGAACAGACTCTGCTAGGATGCCTCCTGGCAGCTTCCTGTGCAGGGCAACCGCTGACATGCCAGGACTCTTTGCCTGTGACTGCGATGTGCTGTGAGATGGGACTGGACTCTAGGAGAAACCCACTCTCCATGGCTGGCAGACGACATGGATGCAGGTTCTGGCTGGAGGGCAGGAGGGAGGACAAGGCAGCTGGGGATATTTTCAAAGGCAGAGTGGCTGAGTCCTGGATTGTCTCCCAGATGGTTTGTTTGAAGGTTGAAGCTCCTCAGGAAGTCTGCGATGGAGTGCGGAAGGTTTTTCCTGGCATGCTCCCCGCACAGGAGAGAGCCAGGTTTCCCAGCGGATGGGAGCTGCTCCTCTGTTTCCCTTCTCTCAGGAAGCAGGGTAATTAATTGTGATGCAAGAGATGGCTACATAGCTGTTGGTCTGTCACTGTCCCTTTTCCTCTGGTTTGATTTATTCTCCGGGTGCGAACCCCTCCGGGAGGGTCAGCCTGTCCTGGAGTCTGCTGGAGGAAGGAGTGTTAAGATCTAGGTATAAGGAGGTTAGTGGTTTCCCAGCATGCTCTGATGCTTTCAAAAACACCTAAGGAAACTGTGGTCCTAAATCTCTTTGGCTTTGGATGGCATTTGTGCTCCTAAATCCCCAAGGTGCTTTTGAAAATCACCCCAAAGTGGTTTAAAGCAGGTCTTTCTCTAAAGGCCCATATGTGGCCAGGTTTCTAACACACTTACCATGCTGAGGAGTGCAGTAGAAATGCCTGGACAGACAGGCAGGCAGATAGACATGCCCTTTGGAGGGCAGGGAGCATGGGTACACCAGATGAAGACAAACAGGAGAAAATACAGGGTCATGTTGTGACTGGAGCCTTAGGGGATGGAGAAGCCCCTTAGGGAGATGGTTACTGCTGCATGTTTCTCTGCTTGGCCTGGGGAATGCTCTAATGTGCGCTAGCCAGTAGCGGTCCCTGAGGAACCATCCACAAAGCTGTGCCCAGATGGATTGTGAGGTGCTCCAGCCACTCCTCCTCGCCCCCAAGATTCCTTCTGCACCAGGGGCTGCCGGCAGGGAAGCTTAAGAGCTGGCTCTGTCAGCTCTGTGTCCCCTGGCCTCTGAGCGCCAAGCTGGGCCCTCCCAGTAACAGAGATTCTGCACCAAGGTAGGCCCCGGTGACTCCTGTGCAATCCCTTCGGTGCGGATGGGTTTGCACAGGTCACCAAGTGGAACGTAATGAACAAGCCCGTCACTGGCTGATTTGTTATTAGCTTGGATTTGTAAGAAATCCCGAGGCAGGGTGATCACCCCCTGCTCGCTCCCCCTGGGCTGGCTCGGCAGAGCTACCAGGAGTAAGAAGCAGCACACACTTGTTTCGGTCACTCAGGTCAGTGGATGTGGCCCGGCAGTGCGGGGAGGCAGCCTGCTGGGGTTATTTTAAGGAGTCTGTCTGTCTGATTCCTCGCGGTGTGTCCCAGAGCCTGGCGGGGCTCTGGCAGATAACGGCACCAGGCTTTTCTGTCTAAGCGAGCAGAGAGACTGAACTAGTCCTGCCTCCTGTGAGCGTGTGATGAGCCAGCGGCCGCCCTCAAGCCGCAATCCCCGCAGCAGGAGCCTTTGTGTGAGGGGCTCTGTCAAGGCAGTTCTCCTGGCTTTGCTGCCAGAGAATGTCCATCTCCCTCCCCTCCTTTCCCATGCAGTAGGTGCAAATAGGGTGGGGTTCACCCCGTGCCTGGGGCCAGCCCGAGTCCTGTGCTCCTTGTATGTCCCACTTGAGCCCTCGGAAAGGAACAGAAGCTGTGCATAGGCCCGGTGCAGGGGAGGAGAATTTACTCTGCCCATGTTTGAAATGCACAGTGCCCCTCCGCTCCCAGGGTGGGGCCAGAGCAGCACCTCTGCATGGGGGTGCCAGGAGACCTCCCTGCCCCAGATTTATATAACCACCTTTCCACTGCATCAGAGTTTGACACTGTGGGTGGTAACGTCCTCTCAGCCTTTAAACCTGCCAGTGTGTGGCACAGGCTGTGGAAATCCATGGCTTCTTTCCCCTGAGAGGAAGGATGGTCCAGAGGCTAGAGCACTACACTCCGCCTCTGGAGAGTCCTTGCTCTGCCACAGACTTCCGGTGTGACCTCGGGCAAGTCACTGGCTCCCAGTGTCTCAGTTCCCATCTGCCCTGCCTCATGAGTGGTTGGAGGGTAAATACGGTACCGACTGGCAGGTGCTCAGATATTGTGGTGAGAGGGTCAGATATGTACCTTAGATGGATAAACATATGACAGATGTGCAGGGCTGGCTCCAGGGTTTTTGCCGCCCCAAGCGGCAGGGAAAAAAAAAAAAAGCCGCGATTGCGATCGGCGGCAGCTCAGCCGCACCGCTTTCTTCTTCGGGCCAATTCGACGGCAGGTCCTTCCCTCCGAGAGGGGCCGAGGGACCCGCTGCTGAAGAGCCCAACATGCCGCCCCTTCCCCTTGGCTGTCCCAAGCATCTGCTTGGTAAGCTGGTGCCTGGAGCCGGCCCTGCAGATGTGGGAATCTGGGCTTTGTTGCATGTCCCACCACAAGTGCCAGATTATGACTGTTACTTGCTATAGAAGCTGTTATTTTCTCACGGTGTCGGTGCAATAATCCATGTTTTTCTGAAAGAGGAAACTGGGAAACCAGAAGTTTTGTCTTGAGCAGCTGTAAGCTCTCCCCATATGGCCCATGCTTAGTGCTTTGAACACAGGACTTTCAGATCCCCAGACCTCTACCACGTGGGGTGAAGGGGCAACTCATATTCTTTGTGGACTTACCACTAGAGGGGTGTGACATACCCCTTGCCAGTGGGTTACACAGTTATTTGCCAGACAGCAGTAGAATGCAAGTGATCGGGAACCTGGGCTTCTCTTCCTGGCTCTGGGAGGGTAGCATGATCTAGTGGCTAGAGACAGGATAGCCACACACATAGATCTGGTACAATCAGCCTGGAAGGCAATGTGGCTGAGTAGCAGAAACCTGGGTTCTATTCTGCACTCTGCCAGAAATGATTTTGGGTAACCTCTCATTTAGCATGTTTATCAAATGAGGGAATGGTACTGCCTAGAACAGGACATGGGGCTTCGCTCGTTTGCAAGAGCTGGGAAGTGCATAGAGACATTTACAGCAGTCAGTAGGTGGGATACTCGAGTGCAGGGTCTCCTTGTTCCCAGTTCAGTGCACTTCCCCCTAAGCTACAAAGCATTTGAATGGTAGGTTGGTCTGTCTGTCCTCTGCAGAACAGGGAACCTGATTGAGGTGCATTGTGAAATGCCCTGCAAAATCTGGGAGCTCCGGCCTTGGTGCAGTTGAACTGTGCTGTCAATGACACTAGTGTAAATCTAAAGTGACCCACTTGAATTCAGTGGGGATGTTACTGGGAGCAAAATCTAATCCAGTGTGTTTGGGAGCCTGAGTCTCTCAGGAGGACAAAAAGTGTGAGAACTTTGCTGGCTGCGGAAGGCGCTGGGGTTCTGCAGGGCTGCTGTGTGCCTGGAGAGAGTCTGCAGAGCTGTGGGCAAGGGGAAGGAAAGCAATGTTATTCTCATGGTCCCGGTGTTTCCTTGCAGCAGCTGGGGAAAATCCAAGGTGACTGCTGGGTTTCCGTGCTGGCTGCTCCCCTCAGCCTCCATCTGTCCAGAATAGGCTCTGAAGAACAAGGCTGTGGCCTTTTCGGCTTTAACTTGTGAACTCGCTGCCTGGCAGTTGGGAGGGGGAAAGTGCCTGGCCCAGAGCTCCATGCAGCAGGGTCTGTCTGCACCACACCGCTCCTGATAATAGTGGGCAGAGCATGCGAGAGCTTTGGGATGGGCTTGGAGGCGGAAGCTGTGACGACTCATCCCATGAGAGAGCATCAGAGCATCCCGGAGCCTTGGCTTGGCCTCCCGGAATTGGCAGGGGGTGGATGCCAAGGAGACATAGTGCCGGCAGAGGGTCTGATCTGACTCCCACTGAAGTCAGTGGAGAGACACGGTGGGATCTGGATCAGGCCCTGGAGAAGTGGGAAATTGAGTGGCTGCTAACTGCCTGGGACTCAGACTGGACAAATAGGGCTAACCGATTGGGGGAGGGGCAGAACAAACCCAGACACAGATTCAGGGGGAAGGAGAGGTTCGGGGCTGCCCCACTGCTGTGGCACCAGGCCGTACCTGTCAGAGCTTGGCCTGGCAAAGGTTGTTCCAGCCCTGTTGGCTGGGGGAGTCTGACTTCCTGGATACCGATCAGTGTCTCGGCACCTGCCAGGTGCCCAGGGCACTGATTCAGCTGCACCTGGCTAGCAGGTTGTGACCTTTCCTCCTGCAGGCACGCCCTGGCCCCTGGAGGCTGGATCCCTGCCATGCGCTGTCCAGGGGCTGCACCTCGAAGCCGGTCTGTAGCTGGAGCCAGTGCCAGTCGCAGTGTGTGCTTCTCGCGGTGACTCTGACCTACTCCTTACATCCCGTCCCCATGTGTGGCTCCCAGTCTCCACCGGCCCAGACTGGGAGGGAAGGGGATGGTGTGCAGACCTGGCTGCTAACCCCACCGTTCAGGCAGGACTAGGAGCCCCTTTATGTACAGATCCCAAGGGACTTGGTCCCCTGGTTGAGCGCTGGTGACTTTTGCCATTTCCATGAATGTCTGGATGTGGGACATTGCTCAGTGAGCAGCTGGGAAGGACAGGGAGGGCCCCGGGCAGAGGTTGAAGGCCCTTCCATCTGTAAAACTGGCAAGTTTGCCATGTGCCAGATGCGCTCAAAGGCCTTGGGTGGAGTCCAGCAAACAGCAGATAGCTGTTACTATATTGTGCTCGCAGGCGCGGCGGAGCACCTGCAGAGCTCCTGGGAAGAACCTCTGGGCTGGAGGACTTTACAAAAAGCTCAGATGAAGCCTGGAAGGAATATTTGTACAGCTGTAGCAAGCAGGGGCACGGGACTGGTGAATGGATGCCCACGAGCAGCGGTAAGGTTACAAACCTCCCGTCTTGGGCCAGTAGGTAGCATTCCTTCTCTAGGCAGATGGGGCCTATAAACAAGGAAACACACACAAGCTCCAAATGCATGTTCTCTGTGAATGTAACTGATTCCTCGAGGAACTGGCAGGCTGCATTAGGCTGCTGTCTAATGTCTGTGATTAGCCGTGTAATTATAGGGCTTAGAGCCAGGGGACTCGCTTGCCAGCGTGTCTGAAAAAATATTCTCTGCTGTCAGAGGGAGCTGGTTTGAAGCTCTTCTGCTGGCAATACCCAAAGCAGGTGCGACTCTGTGAGCCGGCTGTTCCAGAGAGCAAGCCCTCCTCTTCTCTTAGCAGCCCACACGGCAGCTGTGTCGTGTCCACCCACTGGGAGCGCTGAGATCTGGGCTCTCGGGCCGCTTGCTGACAGTCAGCTCCCTGGCGGAGGTGTGATATTTCTGATCAGCAGCGAGAGCATCACTGCCCTGGCATGGCCCCGGGTGCAGGCAACCAGATTCCGCACCAACCGCAGGTACCTTTGAACTGCTAAGAAGCTGGAGATCTGGGCACTGCTGCGCCCTCCACTTTGGGAATTCCCGACCCCCGCTGCGTTCTCACACTGCGATGGCTAGTGGCACTAGGAGGCGGGCTAGCTGCAGAGACCCAGCACTTTCATTCACGGCTCGGTCGTCGGCCCAGTCTGAGGCTGCTCAGACGTCTAGAAACTCATCCCTGCCCCGATGCTTGCAGACAACTGCAGGGGGTGATTGACGATGACCCCTGGCTGAGGCTGCTGGTTGGCTTCTTGCTCCCATGCCTGGCTCACACAGCTAGTCTGCACTACCACTCCCTGCTAGGATTGTTACTGCTCGGCTGGACCTCTCCGGTCTGGTGGCTCTTATCTTTAAGCTCCCTGGGTCAGGAATCGTCACATTTCTGCAGAACCTAGCACGATGGGTCAGAGATTTCCTCGAAGGTACTTACCTAGCTCCATCACCGTGGGATCTGAGCACCACCCAATCTTGAATGGATTTACCCCGTGGGTAGGACAGAGCTCTCAGCCCTGGCATAGTCTGGGCAATGGCAGCTCTATTTCCCCCCTCGTGGGAACCCACTGTAGGCATCTGACTCCTCAGCTGGCCTCTCTCTGGGGCGGAGACCTGCCTCTGTCTCCTTCCTCACCAAGGTCTTTCCCCGCTGCACAGTTCCCTGCCTACACTGGGTTATTCCACAGCAAGACCGATGGCTTGAACAGGTCTTTGCTCACTCTTTGAAGGCTTTGATGACTGGCATAATTACCACAGGCACAAGTTACCTCAGCACTGTCTAAGCACGTACATTTATTCTTAAGGTTGAAGCATTACAGAGAAAACACCACACTGAAAACAATAAGAACCTCCCCCCATGCCAGTAAACTTATTCCCAACCCCATCCAGGAATTTTTCTGTGGTCACAAGTTCAGAACAGCTCCTAACTCAGCACAAGCCCACCCATGACTCTGCAGATGCCCTTTTAGCCAATGTTGTGTGTGTGGTCTGCAGAGCCCGTGAGTAAGTAACCAGACAGACAGTGGGGTTCTCTGCAAGGCCTTGCTTGGAAAGGCTGAGTCCAGAGGTGGGTAATCTGCATTCCCCACCTCCCAAGTATTTCCTGGGAAACTCACCCAACCAACAGTTCAGTCTCGTCTGGCCCATTCTTTTAAGAATCCTTTTTCAGAGTAGCAGCCGTGTTAGTCTGTATCCGCAAAAAGAACAGGAGTACTTGTGGCACCTTAGAGACTAACAAATTTATTAGAGCATAAGCTTTTGTGGGCTACAGCCCACTTCTTCGGATGCATTCTTCTGTTTTTGAAGTTTTTCTGTTGTAAAATAGCCACCCGCAGGTCTGACATTGAATGACCAGACAGGTTAAAGTGTTCTCCCACTGGTTTTTGAGTATTATGATTCCTGATGTCAGATTTGTGTCCATTAATTCTTTTGCCTAGAGACTGTCCGGTTTGGCCAATGTACATGGCAGAGGGGCATTGCTGGCACATGATGGCATATATCACATTGGTAGATGTGCAGGTGAACGAGTCCCTGATGGTATGGCTGATGTGATTAGGTCCTATGATGATGTCACTTGAATAGATATGAGGACAGAGTTGGCATCGGGCTTTGTTACAAGGATAGGTTACTGGGTCAGTGTTTTTGTTCAGTGATGTGTGGTTGCTGGTGAGTATTTGCTTTAGGTTGGGGGGTTGTCTGTAAGTGAGGACAGGTCTGTAAAGGATCATCTTTCAGGATAGGTTGTAGATCTCTGATGATGCGCTGGAGAGGTTTTAGTTGGGGGCTGAAGGTGACAGCTAGTGGTGTTCTGTTATTTTCTTTGTTGGGCCTGTCTTGTAGGAGGTGACTTCTGGGTACTCGTCTGGCTCTGTCAATCTGTTTTTTCACTTCAGCAGGTGGGTATTGTAGTTTTAAGAATGCTTGATAGAGATCTTGTAGGTGCTTGTCTCTATCTGAGGGATTGGAGCAAATGTGGTTATATCTTAGAGCTTGGCTGTAGACAATGGATCGTGTGGTGTGTCCTGGATGGAAGCTGGAGGCATGTAGGAAAAGGAGAGGCCCCGAGATAGGACAGACTCTTCTGCTGGGCTAAGAGTATAGCTGGAAAGATTAACAATATTGCTGGGTGGGTTAAAGGAACTACTGTTGTGGCTCCTTGTGGCATGTAGCAGTTTAGATAGTTTAGTGTCCTTTTTCCTTTGTAGAGAGGCAAAGTTTGTCTTGTAAATGGCTTGTCTAGTTTTTGTAAAGTCTATCCATGAGGAAGTTTGTGTGGAAGGTTGGTTTTTATACGAGTATCCAGTTTTGAGAGCTCATTCTTAATCTTTCCCTGTTTGCTGTATAGGATGCTGATCAGGGGGTTTCACAGTTTCTTTGAGAGTGTGTGACACAGTCTCTCAGCATAGTCTGTGTGATATGTAGATTGTAATGGATTTTTTTTACCTTTAGTCCTTTTGATATGATGTCCATCTGTTTGCATTTGGAAAGGAATATGATGTCTGTCTGTATCTGTACGAGTTTTTTCATGAAGTTGATGGATTTCCACTCCATACGGCTAAATGCAGTGCCTTGCATAATGACAGGTTTCAGAGTAGCAGCCGTGTTAGTCTGTATCCGCAAAAAGAACAAGAGTCCTTGTGGCACCTTAGAGACTAACACATTTATTAGAGCATAAGCTTTCGTGGGCTACAGCCCACTTCTTCGGATGCATACTCCCACCTGTTCATGCTCTCTGTATGTGTGTATATATATCTCCTCAATATATGTTCCACTCTATATGCAGCACCACTCGGGTTTGGCCTGGCTGCCCCTCCATCATGACCATATATAACTCAAGAGAAAGTAGCTATTCAAAGAAATTGAAAGATCAGCAAATGATCAAAGGGAATGCTTTCCCCACCCAATGACCAGCGGAACTCACTGCCACAGGATATCACTGTGGCCAAGTGCTTAGAGCAGGACTCAAACCAAGAACTGACATTTCTATGGATAATGGGCACATCCATCGTCACACTGGGCAGATGGGTTATAAACCTTCCAGCTTCAGGGTATAAGCCAACCACTAAGTGACAGGGAGTAGGAACAAACGTTTCCTATGAGCAGGATCACTAGGGGGTTCTTTCATCTTCCTCTGAAACACCTGATACTGGCCACAGGATCCTGGCCTAGCTGGACTCTGCTCTGACCCCGTCTGGGCCACGGCTGTGTGACACACAAGGTCTGGTATGGCATGTCCTGTTCTCACAGGCTGACGCTAATCCTGCTCTCAGCAGCTTCCCGGCTCTGATTTTCTTCCTTTCTGATCAGGAGCGGAGTATGGTGTCCCCTGCTGCCAGCCGCAAGTATTGCAGCTATCAGACAAAACCTGCCTTCCCCTCCCCAACACTGGGTTTTTCTTGTAAATGTGCTGCAGTGTTTAAAGAATAAACATCTCTGATCATGCTGGAGATCTCTTAGCCCATCCACGACCCCTGTCAGTCCTCCTTGGAGAGAGTTTCCCACCCCCTGCCTTGCCCTGGAGGCTGGCAGAGTCTTTCCGTAATAGTCACCCTCATTTTTCCCTAATAGTCATCCTCATTTTGCATCTGAAGAAGTGAGGTTCTTACCCACGAAAGCTTATGCTCCCAATACTTCTGTTAGTCTTAAAGGTGCCACAGGACCCTCTGTTGCTTTTTACAGATTCAGACTAACATGGCTACCCTTCTGATACTTGACCTCATTTTTCTGTTTCTTATTTTTATCCCCTTTTATCCTGGCAGCTCCCAGCCTGCCTTTTGGACCCTTGTATGCCCCACGTCTCTGTAGGCGCTGAGCACGTCACAATCATTCGTCCTCCCCACATCTGACCAGGCAGGGACGGATCATTGTTCCCATTTCACAGATAGGGAAGCCGAGGGAGGCACAAAGAGATGAAGTGACTTGCCTGAGGTCACACACACAGTCTGTGGCTGAACTAAGAATTAAATCTGGGTCTCTTGTGTCCCAGCTGTAATCACAGGCTTCTCCTCTGGCATGCCGCAGCCCCATGATATCTGCAGGAGACAGAGTGTGCCAGAGCCCAGAGATCTCAGATTTCTGTATGTGTCCACCAAGTGAAACCTGTATGTGCATCAGTCCAAAGATTACCTGTACCTGCCGAGAGTGGGGCGTGGGGGGGAGAGGGAGTGAGGGCAGCGGCTTCAGCAGGTGTTACTGAGCATGCTCACAAGCAGCAAATCTGGGGGTGCACATGACCTCGCATGACTCCCCCCACCATCGCCTCTCCTGTCACTGTCATGTCTAGCGTGACCATTATTTGGAACAATTCTGCAGGCACTGTGGATAGCAGCACATCCACACGTTCTTGGTGTAGGAAAATTCAGGGGAATCTGAGTAGCTCTGGTGCATTCAGGAGACTCAAACTGAGAGACATGTCACTATGTTACATCTCATTCCTAGCAAGGGATTGAAACCAAACCCCAGATCTCAGCATCCCTGGACTTCAGGCAGTCCAAATCTAGCTGCAGATTTCACCCCAACTCTGGATCCAGCCCCACTGCCCTTTGTGGGAGTCAAAATCCAGAGGCGGAGCCAAGTCTGGTGACTTGCGCTCATCTCTGCTCATCTCTAGGTGCGGCAGGAGGAGGAGGACCCCAGTGTTGGAGATATTGCTGCATTCACTTTGTATGGGTTTGTTCTAATCAGCGGCCTGTGGGACGCAGTAAATCTCTTGTGATTGGCTGAGCGGCTTTCAATGATGTATCACATCTGATAAGAGGGTTGTTTTTGGAGCTGGAGTTTATCATGAGCTGTTGGGGCTGGGGTGCTGGCTGCTCCGCTCTGGCGCTGGTTCTGGGAATTACAAACTCCCCTCCCTTTCGCTCCCCAAACTGCAGGGTTGTTTGTTCCAGCAATTTCCCACAAAAGCAAACATCATTGTTCCCGCAGCGCCGGTGCAGTCGGCCAGCAGATGCAGACAGATGTTCCAGCAGCTCAGCACTGTTCTCTGCTCCCCAGCTAATTAACTCACTTCTTGGAATTCTTTCAAAAACAGATTCCCCCCCCCCCCCACACACACACACATTTCATGGAGTTCTCCGACTCGCTCCTGGAGCTCTGCTCAGTTTCACTGCCCTGATCTCTCTCCCTCTCCCTCTCCTGCTCTTACCCCCTTCCCTCCTCACACTGTTTCCCCCCTCCTCCCCCGCTCCCCCAAGGCCTCGGCTACAATAACAACAAGTATCAGGGGGTGAGTCTGATGGCCTCTTAAAGATGAACAGATGTATTTGCCACCAGACTCCTTGTTGTTTGTGTGGATACAGACTAACACAGCTACCCCTGATACGTGGCCACAGTGTTACTGATTCCCATTTGCTCTCAACTCCAGCCCGCCGTGTGCATCTGAAAGTCGGGTTAGAAAATCTGTCTTTGGGCGACTGCAGCCCCAACACTCCCTGCTGGGGCTCGGCTCACACTCTGTCCCCGGGAGAGCTCAGTCCCATGTGACCAGTAATTCCCATCCTTGCAGATCTGCACGGCCTGAATGCGCTGCCAAAGGAGTCATTCCTGCTGCAGGTCACCTCGGACGCTGCTCTGGAAAGCCCTCGAGCCTGTGGAAAGCTCCTGCTCGGCAGGGTGTGGTCACCAGGAAATGATTACAGGCCTGAGGTGACAGATGGCACGGGAGTGGGAGTGGGCTGTGTGCCTCTCGCTCCCTTAGCTTAGCTCACACCAGCCAGACCGCACCCCCTGCAACTGCCTGATGACACACCCAGAGGTTCCTGCTCTGGCGCTAGGAGTGTGGTTCTCAACATGTCCTGATGCCATGCTTAGTGCTGGCCTGCTGCTCCTCCCCCCCGGGATAGCCCAGCTCCACCCAGCCCTGGCAGCCAGGAGCCACTGGGCTTCCAAAGGTGAACTGCAGAATGCTCGGACATTGCTTGAGCCACATTTATCACTGCAGGATGCTGGAGCAGGTGCTCTAGGAGCTAGTCAGGTGATCTGGTCACATGGGCACTAGAACACAGGAATCCCAGCTGGGCCAACAGGGAGGAGACAAGTGGGATTAGATTCAGACCCTGCCGAGTCCATTGGACGCCGTGATCTCCCCTGCGGCAGCAGCCTTGTCATTGGTCATTTGACTTCTAGCTGCCCTCAGGCTGGATATAAAACAACCTGTCTGCCTCCCAAATCTAACCGTCTTGGTCCCAGATAATCATTTCCTTAGCAGCGAGGCGCAAGTTCCAGAAAGCCCTGGCTCTGAGTTTAGCTTCTCTGGCCTGAACGAGTTATCCTGATTGTCCCGTGGCTAGCTGGGGAGGGTGACTGAGGTGTCTCTGGGGCATCTTCTAATGAGCCTTCACTGTGATAGCAACATGCCACGTACATGGATTAAAGGAAACACTAAAATTGTTCAGCTCTGCACCCCTCTGTGACCCATTTGCTTTTCTCTTCCTCATCTTTGTCTCCTCTCATCCTCTCCCTCTGCTTCTCCTCCCTCCTCATTTTCACGATCTGGCCATGCAAAGGGTGAGAAGGATTCCAGGTCCTCTTGTGGCCTAAGCTCCTCAAAAGTCTGATTCGCTGCTTCTTGCATCCCTGGCTACTGTCGCTTCCCCCTTCCTGTGCACTCTCCTTGGCAATGACTGAGATTGGGCCTCATCTCTGGCACCTCTTGTGTTATCAGTGAAGCAGGAGCAGCGTTCCCTCTCTCTCTCTCTCTCTCTGCACCTAGTATGGAATTGCTCCATGTACAAGGAGCTAATTTTAGCAGGCATGACTCAGAGCAGCAGCTCCATCGAGAGCTCATGAACAGCCCCTTGCAACAGAGATAATCAGCAACTGCTGAGTGTGGTGAGACATGGACAAGGTGAACGGAAAGCCCTCCACACTAACCTCTACCATGACACTTGGAGAAGGGCAGTCTCTGCCTTCTGCTTCGGACCCAAAGCGACCCACTGGCCACCCTTCCATTTATGGTTCCCGCTCTGAGCATGTCAGACATCCAGGAACCTCCATCTCTGTTCATGTAACCATAGTTAAGCGCCAACTGTCCTCATGAAGACCCAACCCACGACTGATGGGAGATGCCCTAGATCCAGCAAACCTTGGGAACGAAGCAGGGAGACTCATAGGCCAGAAGTGAAAAGTGGGAGATCTTCATTTGCCTGGCAGGATTTCTGGACTGACACCAGATCATTGGTGCAGGAACCAAGCTACATAATAGGAAGTAGGGATGCAAATATTGGTTTAAAAAGGTAAGCGGTTAAATGATTAAAATTATATCATTTAACTGGTTACCCGTTAACTGATGTTGCTCCAGTGGCGGGCTGGCATGGGGAGGCAGGAGCTAGGGTCTTGCCGGCCCGGTGTGGCTGGGGCTGGGCGTGGCATGGCTGGGACTGCGCCAGCTTGCCCGGCAGGGCTGGGGCCGCTCCGGCCAGCCCGCCCGCCACGACTGGGGCTGGGGTCCCACCGGCCGGCCAGGTGCAGCCAGCCAGGGGGATTAATGGTAAGCCTAATGCTTACCAGGTAACCGGTTAACCTTTTACATCCCTAATAGGAAGTCTGATTTATGCTGTGCTGGGGGTGCAAAGCAACCGCAATCCAGCTGGAGACAGCCCAGGATCTGCACCAGTCTCTTCATGCTTCACTATGCATTTCAGAGACTTTGCAGCATTACAATAAGTGTGCTGCTGAAGCCAGACCAGCATTGAGTCCTGTGGCACCTTTAAAACTAACAGATGTATTGGAGCATAAGGTTATGGTGCCACAGGACTCTCCCTTGCTTTTTACAGATCCAGACTAACACGGCTACCCCTCTGATACCAGACCAACATTGTGTCCTCCCCAAAGCACAGAGAATGGAATAGACCCTGGCCTGTTCCTTGGGAAGGAAAAGCTGTGTCTTTTGGTGTCCCTCGCTTTGATCGCGACGATGCCCATATAGTAGCCAGAGTGGTATAAAAAACTATAGCCCATTCTGTAACCAGGAACCCCGTAGCAACCAGTCCCCCTGCAGTACAGACGAACCCAGCTGAAACCGAGAGACGCAGCCTGCTACACAAGGCCTTAAAGCAGGGCAAAGTCCCACTGCACAAAGCTCGTGCCTAGGCCAGCCCCACTCCGAACCTCCAAAACACCTTGTCCAAACTGCCCCTCAACACCAGGGAGATCCTTTGAGCCCCGCTGCCATCCTGGAGGGGAGGGCTGTTGGAGAGGCCTGGGCTGGCAGGGGAGAACTGGGGTATGAGCACACCCTCCCTGAAGTTCTTCCCTAAGCAGCGGGGAGGGGATTGGCTATGGTGTCCTGGGACTGAATGTCTCTGTCCACGTGCTGCGTGAAATGCTCGTAAGGCCCCAGCCCCTGCTAGGGGTGGGGGTGTCAGCAGTGGAGAGCGAACCTCCCTCTGAGGTGGGAGACAGGCCAAAAAGCCTTTCAAACGTTCCAGAAACCGCTTAGAAAACATTCCAGAAATGCACTTACAACCCCAGGTCTTGCAGACAGTTTGATTCTAAAAATCTCACTGGTGCCCTGGGAGCCAGACTGCAGCGGGAACTGAGAAGCTGAGAGTGGCTCCTCCAGAAGAGCTCATTTCAGTGTGGGCGTCCCAGACAGCCCCAGGCCCTGCTCAGATAGAAACCCCTCCACCTCCATTGTTACCTTAACTATGGCCGCAGGGTCTAGTGGCCAGGGTCCTGGTCTGGGACTTGGGAGACCCGTGTTCATAAGACCAGCCATGCTGCATCAGACCAATGGTCCATCTAACCCAGTTTCCTCTCTCCGGCAAGCACCAGTGCTAGAACTTCCAGGGGAGTGCACAGAACAGGGCAACTATGGAGAGATCCACCCTTGTCTTCCCCTCCTAGCTTCTGGCAGTCAGAGGTTTTGGGACACCCAGAGCATGGGGTTGCATCCCTGGCCATCTGGGCTAATAGCCATTGATGGACCTATCCTTTATGAACTTATCTAGTTCTTTTTTGAACCCAGTTATACCTTTGGCCATCCCCTGGCAATGAGTTCCACAGATTAAATGAAGAATTAAATTGGCATCTGAAGAAGTGAGGTTCTTACCCACGAAAGCTTATGCTCCCAGTACTTCTGTTTAGTCTCAAAGGTGCCACAGGACCCTCTGTTGCTTTTTACAGATTAAATGTGCATCATGTGAAAAAGTATTTCCTCCTGTTTGTATTAAACCTGCTGCCTATGAATTTCATCGGGTGACCCCTGTTGTTTTTGTATTGTGGGAAACGGTAAATAATTCTGTTCACTTTTTCCACATCATGATTTTATAGACCTCGAGCGTATTCCCCCCTTAATCATCTCTTTTTCTAACCTGAACAGTCTTTTTAGACTCTCCTCATATGGAAGCCATTTCATATGCTTGATCATCTTTGTTGCCCATCTCTGGACCATTTCCAGTTCCACTTTATCCTTTTTGGAATGAGGTGACCAGAACTGGACACAGTATTCAAGGGGTGGGCGCCCCATAGAGCTGTTCCCAGATCTGCCCCTAACCACTGAGTGCCCTGGGTGAGTCATTTCCTCTCTGTGTCTCAGATTCCCCCACACTCCCAGTCTTCAGCAAATAGCTCGGCTCTTGCTCAAGCCTCCACCTTGTCTCCAGGACGGTTTTCTCCACACAGAGATTTTTGCATTAGGGATCTTGGGGAAGGTGATCTTCATTGTAAAGCATTTTAATAACCATCCCTACCTCTTATATGGTGCTTTTCCTCAGTAGATCTGGAGAGAAGGTCAGTGTCATTCTCCCCATCTTACAAATAAGGAAATTGAGGCACAGAAAGGTGACTTGTACCTAAGGTCACCTAGCAGCAGAGCCAGGACCAGAACCCAGGTCTCCTGAGCCTCAGTCCAGTGCTCTGTCCAGCTGACAAGTGCTGAACAGAAGCTGGGGCATGGTACAGATTTTGCCCTTTCTCTGATGCAATTGCTGCCTGAGCAGGGTCTTCTCCTCCCTTACCTTTCAGGTTATATTTTCTTTTCCAAGTTTCACTTCAGGTCTCCTCCTTCCTCTGTGCCCCAGAATGCATTGCAGAGTCTAGCTGCAATTTCCCCTAATCCTCCTATGCTGTGTTGTGAGGCAGGCTGCCCAGACGGGGTGGGGGTGGCTAAAGGCTTCCAGGGCAGGAGCCAACAAAATGCTGCAGAATGGAGTTGGGGAAAGGGAGACGGAGGGTCCCCGTCTAATCTGTGTGGGAAACGCAGGCTCCTGCTGCGCTGAGCGTTCCATGAGGCCATGTCTGCGGGAGGAGGACCGCGGAGGCTGTCTGGGCACAGAGCTCTCTGAGGGAGGCAGGTTTCGCCGTGTGGTGGTGTGATGCGGCGGGAGGCTGTTCCCCTGTGATTGGGGTTTCTTTGTGATGTTTTGGCATATGAAGTGGAATTGGGGTGTGAAGGCGGGAGGGCAGTTGGGGTTGCATAGACGGGCTTCCTTCTAGTCTGTGCTGCTGAGAGTCACAACCTACCTACCAGGAAGGAATTCACTCCGGCTTGTAATGTCTTTTCAGATTCGCAGTCCGCTGGTCTATGGTTTTGTGATCCCCTAGGAGAAGATGGCACAGCCCCTACACCTGAACCAGAATCTCCCAGGTAAAGACATGGGCAGCTCCTACCTAAGGGGTACCAGGATGATGTGTTCTCCCAGTGCCCAGCTCTGAATGTGAAGATGGGGCACCCCCTGCCCTCCCACAAAAAGAGATGGAAAGGGGTGACCAACCTCTGCCATGAATGCAAATGGCAGGGGCTGCAGCCTAATCACAGTCGTCTGCACCTCCAAGGCTGCAGCCAGGGCCGGCCTTAGGAAAAATGGCACCCTGGGGAACTTGTATTTTGGCATTTCCCCATCACTCCTAGCCCCCACAGGCTCCCTGGGCTTTCCCTTCCCTCCCCTCCCCCCATCACCTCTGGGCCCCACTGCCTCCCCTAGTGTTTAATTTGTATTGAAAGAGATGCCAGAGGCTAGACCTAAGCACTGGCAGTGTGGCCTGATACTGGCTGGGCACCCAGCTCCGAAGGCAGCGCCAGCAGCAGCAGCGCAGAAGGGGGGCCTGACATACGGTGTATTGACACCCTTGTGGTGCCTCATGCTCGACATGTGGCTTCGTGCTGTCACATGGGGGCTGCACCTCTGGCTCATCCAGGGCACCATTTCAGATTTGGGGGGAGGAAACTTTAACCATGAGTCCAGGGACTGCTTAGATACCTGAAAACTCCAGGGGTTTTGCAGATAATAACGTAGGAATTAGCTGACAGGAGCGCTGTATCTAATTGTTATATAAAGAAAGAAAAAATATACAAACACCAATTAACGCCACGTTTAAAGTTTCTATGTAAATTTAGAACAATCAGGAGATAATACAGCAAGATGTTCCCAATCCCAAACCTTGAGGCATCAGTTCTGGAGTTTTACACGTTTGATACTTTGTACACTATCTTTATTAGAGAGACATCAAAATAAATAAAATCGGCTTAAAATCTGTGTTACTGCCATTATCTACTTTAGTCAATTGTTTGTCACTAAAAACATAATTTGAACATATGTGATAAGGGTTTTTTGCTCTTTTATTAAGAAAGGGAATTTATTTTTCTAATTATTTTGGCATTTATGTTTACGGATCACAATCATGTATGTGATTCACTAACATTTTGACTCCATCATTGCTATTGGTATCAGGGTTGGAACTGCAGTTATTTTCATGCAAATTTTAAGTTATTTTACAGATATAACTAAAAATACAATTTGAAAATAAGCGACTTTCATCTGCCCAGTGTCTAAAGTTATGCGTTTAGCTAATGTTTTTTAAACTGGCACTGCTACGGTGAGTACAAGCTAAAGTTACATTCTAGAACAGTGGTTCCCAAACTTTAACAACCTGTGAACCCCTTTCACTAAAATGTCAAGTCTCGCGAACCCCCTCATAAAAATGAATATTTCCAGGGATTTTCTCCTTTACCTGAGTATAAATTATAAAAGCAGTGATCTTGGAAATATAAAATTTGTTTTTATGATATGCTTATTACACACTATTTATTATTAATTATTTATCATTACAGTATTTTTATTACATTATTAAAATGGCTACACTCTTCCAAGAACTCACTTTCATAGCTTGTATCACTTTGAATAAGCCTGTTATAAGACAAGACTCCTATGTTTCATCAAGGAGGATCAGATGTGAAACAGTATGAAGGTATTTAAGAAGCCAACTCAAAGAGTTCCTCTTACACAAGCATTCAGATCTTGAGCAGTCCAGGCCAACACCACATGTTGCAACAAAGCTTAAACTTGTTCTTCATAATCATTTTAAAAACAATACTAGCTGCCTGTTTCATTTTAAAAACAGCAAAAAATATCCACCTCCCTTTCCATTTCTTATAAGGAGTCTTGAAGTTTAAATCTCCTCAGTGTGATAGATAGGCTTGCTTTGATCTGCTTAGCTCTTGGAAGTCCAGAGGCTCCAAGCTGCTGGCCACATGCTGCCCAGAGTTCCTAGGGACAGCTCTGTCCACCATTAGGGAATTTTTTCCCAAGAACCCCCTGTAACATTTCGCGAACCCCCAGGGGTTCACAAACCCCAGTTTGGGAACCACTGTTCTAGAAGGATACTGTTAGTTGATTGTACCACTTTAAATAATGAATGACAAAGCACAATATGATAATAACGGTAATAATCATAATTACTCCAGCCAGGACAGGTTAGGCATTTTAAAACTCACTACTCAAAGAATTCAATGTAAGCATGAGAGAGAAATAAAATTACAAAATGCACAGACCAGTCAAAAAACTAAAATAACAGCACTTTGAAAGAATAAAATTACAGAGAACATATACGCATTGCAGGAAGTACCAACAAGTACCAACAAAACCAACAATTTAAGTATGTGTTGTGGGATGAGTGTGAAAGAGACAGTGTGTGTGAGAGACCACGCTCTGGCCCTTTCAGACTGCTGAGTGCAGCTCTCTTAAGGAAAGCTCCTTCAGACACTGCAGCCGCCGCCAGCTGCTCAGTCCCTCTCTTGGTGAGCCCTGTCCTCACACACACACACACCCTGCTCTGCGGAGATGGGGTACTTGGGTGGGGGGAAGGGCAGGGGACACCGTGACATCAGCACCCCCCCCCCCCCATACAGCAGTCAGGAAGCTCCCAGGAGCAGCTGGCCAGGGGCAGCTCCAAGACAGGGGGCAGAGCCGCAGGACTGCAGGCCCCAGCAGAGCAGCAGGGGGAGGGGCACCCCATTTATAACGGTGCCCTGGGCTTTCTCCCAGTTCGCCCCTATGTAAGGCTGGCCCTGGCTGCAGCCGTATCTCTCTGGGGGCTGTTGGTAGAGCTGAGCAAAACCCGGCATTTCCACCCGGCAGGAAATTCCTGTATGGCAACGTTTCTTTTCACACAAATTGGGATGAAAAGTGGAAATGTAGAACTTTTTCATAAAATATTTGGAAATGTTGAAACCTTTCATAGAATATCAGGGTTGGAAGGGACCTCAGGAGGTCATCTAGTCCAACCCCCTGCTCAAAGCAGGACCAATCCCCAACTAAATCATCCCAGCCAGGGCTTTGTCAAGCCTGACCTTAAAAACCTCTAAGGCCTGGTCTACACTAACCCCCCAATTCGAATAACTTAGCTGAAGTTCGAAGTACCTTAGTTCGAACTTACCTCAGTCCAGACGCAGCAGGCAGGCTCCCCCGTCGACTTTGCGTACTCCTCTCGCCGAGCTGGAGTACCGCAGTCGACGGCGAGCACTTCTGGGTTCGACTTCTCGTCCAGACAAGACGCGATAAGTCGAACCCAGAAGTTCGATTTGCTTGCCGCCGAACTACCGGGTAAGTGTAGACCTACCCTGAGGAAGGAGATTCCACCACCTTCCTAGGTAACCCATTCCAGTGCTTCACTACACTCCTAGTGAAAAAGTTTTTCCTAATATCCAACCTAAACCTCCCCCACTGCAAGTTGAGACCATTACTTCTTGTTCTGTTATCTGGTACCACTGAGAACAGTCTAGATCTATCCTCTTTGGAACTCCTTCAGGTAGTTGAAAGCAGCTATCAAATCCCCCTCATTCTTCTCTTCTGCAGACTAAACAATCCCAGTTCCCTCAGCCTCTCCTCATAAGTCATGTGCTCCAGACCCCTAATCATTTTTGTTGCCCTCTGATGGACTCTTTCCAATTTTTCCACATCCCTCTTGTAGTGTGGGGCCCAAAACTGGACACAGTACTCCTGATGAGGCCTCACCAATGTTGAATAGAGGGGAATGATCACATCCCTCGATCTGCTGGCAATGCCCCTATTTATACAGCCCAAAATGCCATTAGCCTTCTTGGCAACAAGGGCACACTGTTGACTCATATCCAGCTTCTCGTCCACTGTAACCCCTAGGTCCTTTTCTGCTGCCTTGCCATTCGGTTCCTAGTCTGTAGCAGTGCATGGGATTCTTCGGTCCTAAGTGCAGGACTCTGCACTTGTCCTTGTTGAACCTCATCAGATTTCTTTTGGCCCAATCCTCTAATTTGTCTAGGTCCCTCTGTATCCGATCCCTACCCTCCAGCGTATCTACCACTCCTCCCAGTTTAGTGTCATCTGCAAACTTGCTGAGGGTGCAGTCCACACCATCCTGCAGATCATTAATTAAGATATTGAACAAAACTGGCCCCAGGACTGACCCTTGGGGCACTCTGCTTGATACCAGCTGCCAACTAGACAGGAGCAATTGATCACTAACCATTGAGCCCAATGATCTAGCCAGCTTTCTATCCACTTTACAGTCCATTCATCCAGCCCATACTTCTTTAACTTGCTGGCAAGAATACTGTGGGAGAGCGTATCAAAAGCTTTGCTAAAGTCAAGGAATAACACATCCACTGCTTTCCCCTCATCCACAGAGCCAGTTATCTTGTCATACAAGGCAATTAGGTTAATCAGGCATGACTTGCCCTTGGTGAATCCATGCTGACTGTTCGTTTCGTTGAAATGACTCAAAATGCTTCTTTCCAGTCATTTCAACATTAAACTGCATGGACCTTTGGTACTTTGCCTCATGGGAGCTCAGGAGTCCCATTCTCCCTATGAAACAGACTCCCTTCCCAGACTACATTTCCCATGATGCACCACACAGCTTGGGCTGAGGGTAATCTACACTGCATTATGGGAGATGTAGTCCTCCAGGGAGCTTGGCTCATAGGAGAGAACGCAGAGTCCTGCACTTAGGAAGGAAGAATCCCATGCACCGCTACAGGCTGGGGACACACTGGCTAAGCAGCAGTTCTGCAGAAAAGGACCTGGGGATTTCAGTGGACGAGAAGCTGGATATGAGTCAGCAGTGTGCACTTGTTGACAAGAGGGCCAATGGCATATTGGGCTGTATTAATAGGAGCACTGCCAGCAGATTGAGGGAAGTGGTGAGGCCACATCTGGAGTATTGTGTCCACTTTTGGTCCCCCCATTACAGAAAGGATGTGGACAAATTGGAGAGAGTCCAGGGGAGGTCAATGAAAATGATCAGGGGGCTGGGGCACATGGTTTACGAGGAGAGGCTGAGGGAACTGGGCTTATTTAGTCTGCAGAAGAGAAGAGCGAGGGGGGATTTGATAGCAGCCTTCAACTACCTGAAAGGGGGTTCCAGAGGATGGAGCTCGGCTGTTCTCAGTGGTGGCAGATGACAAAACAAGGAGCAATGGGTTCCCTAAGGAGGTGGTGGAATCTCCTTCCTTAGAGGTTATTAAGGTCAGGCTTGACAAAGCCGTGGCTGGGATGATTTAGTTGGGGATTGGTCCTGCTTTGAGCAGGGGGTTGGACTAGATGACCTCTTGAGGTCCCTTCCAACCCTGATAGTCTATGATTCTAACGCAGGGGGCAGGGCTGAACTACAATTCCTACAAGGCCCTGTGCTTCAGGGAAATGTAGTTTAATGTTTTATTGAACAGATTTGAAATGATCTGTTTTGGGTCAGTTCAACAAAATAAAATATTCTGATTTGGGTCAAACGCAGACAAAGTGGAATATTTTATTTTGATTTATCACTGATGGAAAATTGAAAATTTTTGGTAAAATCAAGATTTTCCTACTGAAAATGTCGACTTTGTGGAAACTGCATTTTGTGTCAGAAAATCACTGTGACAGAAAATTCCCAACCAGCTCTAGCAGGATTCTAGTGAGGATTCAGAGCTAATCCAGTGGGAGGGTCACACACCTGAGTCAAGTGGAGAGGGGATCCCAGGGCTCAGACACTCTCGCTGTCGGTCCATTCGTACTAATGACGGAGGGTTTCCTTCAGATGCTCTGGGGCTCAGCCATACACCTGAATTGACTGGCAGCTGCACCAGGCAGGGATGGGGAGCTGGGCACCTCCCGCTTCCCCCTCCCAGCCCCCCACCCCGCTGCTCCCCTCTACTTTAACACCAGAGTGAAGGCCTTTTCATGAAGCGCAGACTCCTAACCTCTCTCTGGGCCTGATCCAAAGACTATTGCCACCGCTGCCCTCAATGGACATTGGATCAGGCCCTAGGTCACTTTGTCTCATGGCCCTGTCCCTGCTGAACATGCCCCAATTTAGCATCCTCTGTCCATGGACTGACCATGCTGCTTCACCTCCCTCTTAAAGACCCTGAATTAATCCTCGCCCTCAAATTTGGGTGTGACACTCACATGGGTCCAGGCTTCCCCAAAGGCTCCAAGTGGTGCTCAGATCAGAGGGCACATGGGGTTATTCCAGACCCCTGCTTCCCATCTTCTGCCAGGTGAGAAAGCCCCAGGCCTTTTTGTCCAGTCTGGGCACCTACGTGAACTTTCTGTGGCATCTAACACTTGCCCTGCATCCAGCAGGAAAAGCTGAGAACATGGAGACAGGCAGAGGTGCTGAGAGCTGAACCAAACTGTAAACTCAGTATATGATGGAAACCGCTTCAAGCAAGGGGGTGCTACCGCACCCCCCACACTCCTACTTCCAGCACCTCTGGAGACAGGGACAGGAGATGGGTTTGATGAACTTAGGTTTTTCTTTACTGTACCAATGGTTTCCTTTTGGCTTTCCTGGCAGATTTAGGTGGCCCCTTCTTGTACAGAGATCAGGACGATGGGGAGAAGAGCTCCTACTCTGTGGAAACCCCCTATGGCTTCCTGCTAGACCTCGATTTTCTGAAATATGTCGATGACATTGAGAGTGGCCAAACTCTCAAGAAGGTGCCGAAGCACCGGAAAGCGAAAGGGCCCAAGCAGCAGCCGAGTTCCCTGAGAAGCCCCAGCGGCCACGCCAGTGGATGGACCTCCACCGAGTCTCTGGCATCCATGGCCAGCGAGGATGGAAGGAACGTGCTCCTGTTATCTCCACGCATCAGAATGCAGTCTGGGTCCTCAGAAATGAGAGAGCCCCTGAGCAAACAGGCTTCCAACCCTGTGTCTCCAACTCCAGTTATAAATCTCCTCCCACCTCCTGCCCCCAAATCCCTCATGCGAAATCCCCGGGTGGAGAAAACCCTGCAAGAGACAAGTAGGAGGCTGGAGCTAGAACAGCTCCATTTGCTGAGTAGTGGAGATGCCCAGATGACTGGGCCACCCAGCAGTCCCTCCAAAACATGGATCTCCGTCTCCAGTACCGCTTCTTTTCACCAGACCCGCTCCTCCTCTGCTGTCCCTTTGAATGGAAATGGGGACAGCCAAGCCACACCTGGCCCGTCTCTGACGGGCTCTATGAGAATGAGCCCTTTGAATTCCGGAAGGAGCACCCCGGCCACCAACATCAGCCCAGCGCATCTGCAGCATGTGCGGGAGCAGATGGCTGCTGCCCTCAAGCAACTCAAAGAGCTGGAGGAACAAGTTAAGACGATCCCAGTCCTAGAAATGAAAATCTGCAAACTGAAGCGGGAGAAGGAGAAGCTGATGGCGGGTTTGCAGGAGCAACCCCTGCCCGAAACGAGCGAGGCTTCTGTTTTCAGCTTTCCACCCAGGTCTCTCGGCGCAGAGGTTGCCAGGGCAAGCCAGGAGGCTCCCGCGGAACTGGAAAGGGAACTGGAGTCGGTGAAGGCTCGAGCAAGTAAAATCACAGAGTTAAGGAGACTCACTGAGAAACTGTCTGCTTCGGACAGGAACGTGCGAGCCAGCAAGGCGGCTGCCCGCCCCGCAAAGGCCATGGAGAAAGCGTGTAAGTCTGTAGGTGTGGGCGAGGGGGTGAACATGAATGAGGCCGTGTTCTACTACCGATCTCAGAAGCCATGCCATGAGATTGCTGTTGGCCAAGAGACTGAGACCAAGGACGCTGCAGTGTGGGTTGTGGAGTCCTTGTTAGGGCTTCCGACGGAAGCAGAGAAGGAAATGGAGCTGCTGCAGCACACGATTGGCCACCAGAGAGAAGTCATCGCCATGATGGAAGGCCACTTGAAGGACGCGACTAAGGAGCTTGAGGAGTTAAGAGTAGAGGTTTGTTCCAGAAGGCCAAGAACTTTGATAGATAAGGAAATAATGGCCAAGCCTCAGATGGTAGAAGCACACGCAGAGGCTGCGGTACCAATGCAGAGCCAGGGGGTGGGCAGCCACTTGGAAATGATCGATAAGGGTGTGGATTGCTCGCCAGAGATGTTGTGCATTGGAGTCAACTGCAATTTGGAAAGTAGAGAAGTTGCTGTAGGTCCAGATTCACCAGCCCTGTATGAAGAGAAGGACACCCAAGCTGATATAGAGGCAGGAATCGATGCAGCAATGGAAGAAACAGATCAAGGTGTGGCTGGTGATAAGTCTAAACAAACCCCCAATGGAGCCGGAGAAGGTGGAAACCAGGTGGACGTTGCTGAGTCTGGCGTCGCCAGTGGCACTAAGACAGCCATGCCTCAGGGAGGGACAGGGATGGTGGAAGTGGAGCAAGGGTCACGTTTAATTCCCCAGGACTCCAGGAATGGGGTGCACGAGTGTGCGAGTGCAACGCCGGAAAGGCCTCTGGAGAAGGACAGTAACGCTCCTCTGAGTCCTGGGGCTGGTGAGTCACTTACGCCAGCATCTGCTGCATGCTGACTAGTCTCGCACCTGTCAGGCCCTGGCGGAATACGCCCATTTGCTCTTCAAGCAGTTAGCTGGAGCCTGACCCCCCAGGATCCTGGTTCTCCACTCACTCACACCGGTTTGACACCATCCCATTAACTTCAATGGAGCTACTCAGCAGTGTCAGTGAGAGGAGACTTCCAACCTGAGAGGAGGCTGTGTTGATCAGGCACCTGGGCAGATGACCTCATCATAGGTCATGTGACAGCAATTCTGGTAACCACATGCTTCCAGCCCCCCAGTGAATTAGCCCAGAGGTTTGTGGGGTGACTGAGGATCTTCAGGCTGGGGGAGGGGGAGCGCAGTGTTTGTATGGAGCAGGACAGGTGGAGCCATTGTGTTGGGGGGGTTAGGGGAGGGGTAAGAGGGCAGGGATTGTGCGCTTGTGTTTGGGGGGACAAGACCTGGGCATGGCTAGGAGCTCCCACACCTGGGCAGCCATTGCGAATTAGAGCCCCGAGTGCTGTGGGTTGGAGCTGCCTTCCTCGGCACATGCAGGACACTGCCTGGGCTCGTGGCTCTGCTGAAGCTCGGGGTGTCCAGATGGACAGAGCAGCAGATTCCCCTGTGCTTTGTTGCTCTCTAGTGAGACGAAGGTAGAACAAATTCCAGGCCTTCCGGGCGGGAGACGGAGCGACAAGCGGAGAATCCCCCAGCCCAGCAGGCTCTGGACAGGAACAGCCTGTTCTCACCCCCAGCACTCCCACCCCAGCCTCTCCTGGACAGCCTCCCGCCCCACCCAGCCTCCTTTCCAGGAACTTGGGGTGGGTGGAGTGAGACCCCGGCCCTGTGTCTATGCCAGAGGCAGAGCTTTCCACCATGTGACTTCCCATCTGTTTCCTCAGGTGCACTGAAGTCGATCATGAAGAAGCGAGACGGGTTTCCGAAGAGCGAGGCCGAGGGCGGGAGGAAAAGCCTGCAGTTCGTGGGCGTGCTGAATGGGGAGTATGTGCCCTTCATTCCATCTCTTGCCAGGGAGCAAGCTCCAGCACTCGCAGATCTCTGTAAACCTGGCTGCATCCTAGTCCCACAGCAGGGCAAGAAGCTGCCATGATTGCAACATGCAATGTGTGTGTTGGGGGCAGGGAGCAGCATCACCCCAGCTCTCCCTCTGCACAGTACGGGCATCATGGGAGAAGGTGGCAGATCTCACTGCAGTGCCCTGACCCTGCTCTCTCTCCCGGCAGGTACGAGAGCACGTCCAGTGAGGAGGAGGAGGAGGACAGTGAAGACAGCTCCTCTGAGAAGATTTCACCCACCAGCTCTGACAGCGACGCGGAGGACGATGCAAACACCTGGGACGAGATCGGTGCGAACGTGGGTGAGACTGCGAGCAGCGTGGAGGGTCCTGAGCCGGGCACAGAGCAGAGGAAGAGAAACGGGGAGCAGGGGACAGAGAGTGCACCAGCATTGGACCCCACCGAGGTGAAGGAGAAGTAAGTGCAGGGTAGTCTCCCCAGGGCTGGAATTAGTCAGAAAGGCCCAGTTATATGAGAGCACTCCAGCCCCAAACCCCCTGGAGCCAATGGGGAGGGAGGAGGAGTTGTCTAGAGCCCCTTCCATAGAAACGTCTCAGGCCAGGAGCAGTTCCAGCTGCTGTCTCCCTCTCCTGGCCGAAAAAGCCAATTTTATTTCTGCAAAAATGTCCAAGGAAACGATTTCGTTCTAATTTTGCCATAGACACTTCCTTCCCTCCCCCAGTGAACAAGACAAAACAAAGCCACAATGTTCATCTCGTTTCCAACTCTTTGTGGCCACAATTGGACCCATTTGGTGAAACATTTGAATTGTATTTTTTTGACAGGAAAAATAATTGAGTTTAAAAAATCCGACCGGCCCTAATCTCAGCTGAATTGGTTAGTAAAAAGATCGGCCATTCAAACTCATCCTAGCCCCACCCCCCCGGGCAAGCCAGCATCTCCCAGCTGGGCGCTGCCAGCAGACGCTGTTAGAGCCATCACTAGTGGCAACCAGTGAAGCTAAGGTTGCTAAACAGTTTGCATTCTACCCCCATTTCCACCTGCTCCTAGCTTTGTAAAACATTCCCCCTTGGGGGCTGGCATCTGTCCTGGTTGGGCTCTGCTAGAAGGTGAATCTTTCAGGAAACTGGAGCAAAATTCCGCTAGCTGTATCTGTGTTATGGGGGGGGGTCAGGGGGGAATTCTCCCTGCTTGGTGTTTTGAGCAGGGCTTCATTAAAACAGTGGAAGGTTGAAAATAGGCCTGGGTGCAAACTACGCTGGGGACATTGTTCTGTTGGGGGGGAAAAAACAGATTTCAATTTAGCAATCCGCCCATTTTGAAATCTGTGATGACGCATGCACAAAGAAAGCCACCTTCGATCTGCAGATGCACCCAGCTTGCTAAAGGTGCAGTCACCCACTCCTAGGGCCAGAGGAAGGAAGTGCACTGCCCTTTGCTGAAGCTCCTAGCAAGAAAAGCCATAATGCCTCCAGGGGCAATCAGGGGAGCATGTGTCCAGGAGAGCTTTGCTGTACTTTTGAGAAGGGGTAGCATGTGTTCCCCAGTGCAGCCCTTCTGAATGACTGGAAAACCATTCATAAATGGCAAGGTACAATGATACATGTAATTTAGACAGGAAACAAATAAGAGGGAACATAAGGGTATAGGAAAATAATGAATGGTACAGAAAAGCTGGATCGGGCACCACTGAAACAAGAACAAAGACACCTCCAAGGCAGAAAATTTAAAACTGAAATAGGGAGACTTCCTTTCTACTCAACACAAGATTAGCCAGTGGAATTCACTGCCTCTGGATATAATTGAGGGCAATTGCCCAGCAGGATTAAAAAATAGGTACAACATTTATATGAAAACATCCACATTGACTAGGATTAAAAAACCCACAAAGTTTGGAATGGATAAAAAACCCCATGCTTTGGACATCAGCCAACCACTAAATCAGGGGTAGGCAACCTATGGCACGTGTGCCAAAGGCGGCACGCGAGCTGATTTTCAGTGGCACTCACACTGCCCGGATCCTGGCCAGCGGCCCGGGGGGGCTCTGCATTTTAATTTAATTTTAAATGACGCTTCTTAAACATTTTAAAAACCTTATTTACTTTACATACAACAATAGTTTAGTTATATATTCTAGACTTATAGAAAGAGACCTTCTAAAAACGTTAAAATGTCTGACTGGCACGCGAAACCTTAAATCAGAGTGAATAAATGAAGACTCGGCCCAGCACTTCTGAAAGGTTGCCGACCCCTGGGTTAGGAAGAAATTTCTGCTATGGCCATGTTATACCATAATTGCCCACTGTGGGGTTTTTGCATCTGAGACTGGCCAGTGTTGGAGAGGGGACACTGAACTAGATGGAGCTTTGGTCTAACCCAGCTGGGCAGTCCCTCCATTCCGATGTTGTTGCTTGCCAGGGCCTGTAATCATTTCTCTGGGAGCTCCTGGGAAGCAGAGACTGAAATGCATGCTCCCCGAGTGCTGCAGTCCGGGAGCCTTTGGGCCCGTGCAGAACACAAATGGGATTCTGAATGATGGAAATAATGGGGGCTTTTTCCAGGGCAACTCCCTAGGAAGGCAGGAATCCAGATCGGCCCTTTGACCCCTCTAGCCTGACCCTCCCTGCTGCACCAGATCAAATATTCGTGCCTTTACTCTGGGATCCAGTCTCTGGCTGTTACCAATGTTTGATGCGTCAGAATCCCATGCCCAACACCTGAGTGGTGAGAGCGTCCCTACTGCAGAAGAGGAAGGATAATCTTGTGGCTCTGGCACTTGCCTTAGACTCAGACGTTTTGGTTCAATGCCTTGCTCCGTTCTATGCTCCCTGGGGGAGCCAGGGACCCTCCTGTCTGTGCCTCGGTTTCCTGTCTTCAAAATGGGGAGTAGCAGATGAATCTGTGAATGTTTGTGAGGTGCTGAGATCCGCTGACAAGGGGAGCCACAGATGTCTCTGCTAGGTAGTGCCAGGGCGTACCGAGGGAGGGTTCAGGGCTGTCTCCACTCATGCATGGAAGCAGCACGTGGATCGTTTTCTTTTCTCCTAACAATCCTTTGAGTCTATTGCTGATGAATTCCCCCCCCCCCCCCCATTTTGTGCTTTAATGAGCAACTAACTTAGTTGCTGCAACCCCCCCCCAGCCTGTCCTGCCAGAGATTTAAAAGCTGCTCCTGGCTGCGCCGGCGTGCCTGAGGTGTGGCTAGAAGCTGGCGTGATGTTTCTGCACATGCCCGTCAGGAACTCTGGGATCAGGTTGTTAGCCGGCAGCTGCGCCCGCTCGAGGTCTGCTCCTGCTGTTCTGCAGGCCACCTACTTCTCTGGGGTAACACTGCAGACAGCTCCGTCCCACCACTGCTTTTCACAGGTTTGAACTGAGCCCAAGGATGAGAGAGGCCTGCATGATTGTGAAGCACCACCTCAGCCATCCCAGTGCCGTGAAGAGCAAAGAGGTGGTGAGTAGGAGGGGGTGCCGAGAAGTGAAACAGCTGGGCTTGCCCTAGGTGGGATGGAGACCAGCAGTTGGGGGTATTCTCCCCAAAGAGGCTTCCATTAGCTCATCAGAGCCTGGATCCACAAACTCCTCTGCAACCCCTTGTACACCAGCCCTGCCCACCCCACGGCTAGAGCCCGTAATCCGCCACACTGAGCTTAAGGGAAAGGGGTGTGAGCCAGGACAATGGAAGACTAGTCCTTCCCCTGCATGCCACACGCTGGACACTCTGCTCACCCTGGAGCGCCCCATTGGGGAGGTGGGGGGGGGGGTATTTTGCTCTAGTGCAGAAGGAATTGTTCTGGGCAGGTCTCTGGCCTGTGTCGTGCAGGAGGTCAGATGAGACGATCACCGTGGAGTCACTAACCCTTCCTCCCGGCTGGGCTCAGCCTGACATTCCAGGCATCACAGACCCGAAGAGATTGAAGGCTGAACAGCCCATGCTCCCTGCATCCCCAGAACCCCAGGGGACTTATCCAGGGCTGCTCTTACCCTGCACACACAATCCCCTCGGCATGCTGAGAAAGCCCTGAGAGCCAGCACAGAGCCAGCTGCTGCCTGCTACCCATGTCTCCAGACACCTGTGCCTTCCCTCCTGGGGCTTCCTGTCCGTATCCACTCCCCGCCCAGGGAATGCCTAGCGCCATGTGTAAGGCTTCAGTCCAGAGGGTTCGGCACTGGCCTGTCATCCAGAGCCTTGGTGCAGCTCGGATCCGTGCCATGTTATCGAGGGGGGTGGTGGAGGGAATTGCACTGCTCTGTATTTGTGGCAATGGGAGGATTGGCTGGGGATGGTGCAGCTGCTCGTGGGAGCTCAGGCTCCCCGGGCTTCGTGTTAGGGTGAAACTTAGCAGAGGAAGTGTTGAGAGCAGCAACGGCTTTGGCCGATGAGCATGTTCCCTTGGAGATCAGCATTTCCCAGCTTGAGGCCTGCGCTTCTCCTTCCCCAGCTGGCCAGCAGCAGCATCCTTCTCCAGGAGTGGTTCCGAGTGTCCAGCCAGAAGTCCTCTGTCCCAGAGCTGGTCGCCAGCCACCTCCTGGCCTTCGCGGAGGTCTCTCCGGGGATGCTGGCCCACGTGGTCAATCTCTCGGATGGGAACGGTAACACAGCTCTCCACTACAGCGTCTCACACTCCAACTTCCAGATCGTACAGCTGCTCCTGGACACAGGTTAGTAGCACAAAGTGCCTTCTGCTTACCCCTGGGTGCGATGTAACCCTGTCCAGCCCGGAAGTGGGGATGGCTCAGCTGAGGGTTCTGCACTAGGAGACGGGAGCAGAGACCTTGGTCCCCGAGCTCTCCCATGAAACACACTCACCCGGGAGCCCTGACCCACCACCTCCTCCCGACAGGAGGCCAGTCTGCCTCCCTCTCCTAGCGCCCCCTAGCGGCCAGGCTCTAGCCCAAGAAACTAGCCTGTGCTCCTGGTGTAGAACGCATCACTGGCCCATGCCCTGGGGTTACAGACATGTCAAGTGAATTAGGCCTGAAAATGAACCTACTACACAAGCATTTTCCTGCCCTCAGCATCCATTCCAGGGTCCCCAGTTCCTCTGCCAGCAGATTTCGGCAGTGGTAGAATCTGATGCAGGAGTGCTGCCCATGGGCACCACAGGGCAGGTGCAGTGACAAACACATGGACGGGGTCTTAGTGTCTGTGCTGTGACATGGGGCCTGAGCTCGCTGCCCTCATTCATGCCCCACCTACAGTTCAAGGTGCCGCCTGCGTTCAGAGAGCAAGACGCAGCCCAGGCAGTGGCCATTGCAGGGGCATGTGAAAGTGGGTCCCTGTGCAGAACACTGTGTGCAGCCATTAGCCATTTGTCATGAGCCCAGGTAGCTGAAATAGCTTCCGCTGGCCCTGATGTGGCCCACCCCTGGCAGGGTGGGGAACAGAACAGGAGATTCCATGCAGCGGCAGATCCTCCAGTCCTGCATGGAGCTGCTCAAGGCTCCGTGCTGCACAGAGCTTGTCAAACCTCCTTTGCAGCCCCAGGTATCCAGCAAGGGGTTCCCCGCAGGACCACAGCTGTGGAGGTGGGGGCTGCCCAGCAAACATGTACCATATGGCAACATCAAGGGAACAAGGCCTTTCCACACTGCAGAGCATCCCACGGTGAGTGGGTCTGACCCCACACCTGAGAAGGGTGGGGGCCAGACGGTCTGGTGACTGTGCCTTGGCCTAGCAGTGCCAGCGCAAGAGGTGCTCTGCATCCACCGCACAATGAGCATGGCCACCCCGAATCCAGACGTCCCCGCGCGCCGTAGCTCAGCACCAGCAGCTCCTTGACTTGAGACGAGCTCTTGGAAGCAGAACCGAGGGCAGTTTTGCTGCTGAGCATTCTGGCCTGCTGGGGTTTGCTCTGGCCCACTTCTCTTTCTGCAGGGGTTTGCAACGTTGACCATCAGAATAAAGCCGGCTACACAGCCCTCATGCTGGCAGCTCTGGCGTCGGTGGAGCACGAAGATGACATGAACGTTGTCAGGAGACTTTTCAGCATGGGAAACGTCAATGCCAAGGCGAGCCAGGTCAGTGCTAGCGGGGCTGCTCCCTGCAGCTGTCACCTCTACTCCAAACCCCCAGATTCAGGCCGTGCCTCTGTCCTCGACTGTTGGAAAGAACAGCTTGTGAGCAGGTGGGCCGGCTCACCTGAGTGACAGGGCTCGTGTCTGTCCCCTGATTGGTTGCCCTAAGCTTCGGCAGCTACTCCTGCTTTGGACCAAAACAAGCTTTGTTTTACCCCCAGTGAGCTCTGGGTGGGACAGGCTGGCTGCAGGCGGCTCCCCACATGGGGCCGGGAACACAAGCCGAGCCAGCCTACTCTAGAGTCTCCGAAAGGTTCCCAAATAGCGCTTGTCGCCGTCAGCAGCTGCTGGCCGGATCCTGCATGTGCTCAGTGCTCTGTCGCTGGCAGGACCAAGCGTGTTCCTTATTTAGATTTGCCTTCTGTGTGAAGCTGCCCCTTTTCGGTGCCTGGGACCCTTTGGGAACCAGGTCTGGGGGGGAGAGGGTAGCCAGCAGACTTGAGGGATGGGCAAAGCCGAACAGGTCCTCGGGGGAGAAGACCCAGCGGAAGTGGAGAGACTCCCTCGTCCCCCTGTGGGGCACACGAGCCATGGCTGAGTAGCCGCTGTCCTCTCCCTGCAGTCGTGACCCCCTCTGGCCTAGTATGAGTCTGTGGGTCCTGGGCACTTGTCTGTCTAGGAGAGCGTCCAGCTGTTACTAATATCCCCTCTCCCAGCTGGAGGGGACTGTGCCATGTCTCTTCTCCATGTCTGCCTGCATGTGGCTCCCCTCACCTCTCCTCTCGCTTGCAGGCTGGCCAGACGGCGCTGATGCTGGCGGTCAGCCATGGCAGGCAGGAGATGGTTGAAGCCGTGCTGGCCTGCGGAGCTGACGTCAACCTGCAGGATGAGGAGGGCTCCACAGCCCTGATGTGCGCCTGCGAGCACGGGCGACTGGAGACCGTGAGGCTGCTCCTGGCCCAGCCAGCTTGTGACGTCTCCATTGTGGATAACGTAAGTCGCTGCCTGCCCCACTCACCCCCACGGACCATAGTGCTGGGTTCTCACCCCTGCTGCATTGTGCTGCATATGTCGATGTGCTGCCACCTCACCAGTTCCCTGTATGACAGAGCTGGATGAATCACTCCTGCCTGGGGATTTTCACCTTTTGTTGACCTGCAAATTATCCACAAACAGAGTTTGATTTTTCCCAGTGTATTTGTGCTCAGTGATTGTTTGACTAACCCCTTTATGTGAACAAACCTCAGCCTGTCAGGAGCTCACAAACCGTCCACTTGGACTAGTCCCCGTACACAGCATCCGATTGATCATCTACAGCCTCGGGGGGTGTTTCTGCTGCCTGCCTGCCTAACAGGGACTAGTGCACAGTGCATGCCCTTGTTTGCAAGTGAAACCAGGTATTGTAAAGAACAGCTGTGCCCCAGACATTCCGAGACTGCAAGGCCAGAAGGGCCCACAGTCTGATTTGTACAATACGGGCCAGAGAACTGCCCCATGGAAACACATGGAAACACCAACTCGTTCAAAGAAACAGCCCACAACTAGAGGGCCAACGGCAGAATGAAAGCATTGCTGTGCAGGTTTCACCCGGCCCTATCACACCTGCACTCCATGGCCAGTCCAAAAGCAAGAGGGGAGGTGGGTCTGGCAGGCCCTGCTTTTTAAAAGCCATGCCAGTTCCCATTTAGAACCTGTCTCCTATGTCATCACACCATCCTTTATTCCAGCCCCGGACCTTTACCTGGGAGAGAAGTTCAGTAACTTGCCCAGCCTGTCAGACCCTGGCTGTTGGCCTTGTGGTTTGCTGCCTGTTCCAAGGCGTTGGACGCGCCGAACGTTCAGTATTGTGTTACTTAAATGGTCACACCAAGTCTCCTGCTGGGAGCTCTCTGAGGAACCTTTTCCTTTTCTTCCCTAGGATGGGAACAATGCCGTGGCCATCGCCCTGGAGGCCGGTCACAGCAACATTGCAGTATTGATGTACGCCCACCTCAACAACTCCAAGGCACAGTCACCCGTAAGTAACCGAAGGCTCCCCCAGTGGAAATCATGACAGCTTTGGCCCCATCCAGACCATCCAAAGTACTGTGCAGGAAACAGGTCACCGTGCTCACCGGGACCTGCTGAAAGCACTGTCCAGACATTTCCCGAGCTGGCTTTTAAATGCAATTGGCTGCTGAACTCTCACTGGGTGATAGGCCAGGGGGTTAGCACAGGTCCCAGCATCGGCCCTCTCCAAGCCTGGAGGCTTATGAAACCCTGAGACAACAGCAGGGTGAACTGACTGCAAATAAATCTCTCAGGAATTGAACTCTCTGCTGCCAGCTTATCAAAGGGAAGGATCTTGCCAGGTGGGGCTCGGGGAGGAATAACAAGAAGTCACCCAATGGACCTGCCCAAAGGCAAGGTTAAGATGGATAGGAACTAACCTTTCCCATCAGGGCTAGTGGCGAGGTCTCCCAAGGGAAGTGGTGAAAGCCCCAGCCTTGGAATTGTTTAACCCTTGAGCAAGACCGAGCTCCAGGGTAGGCTCTGTGGGGACCGGCCTGCCCAGGCTGAGGGAGAATAATCTGTACTGAATATATTAGGAATTCTTAAGGGGGCAAAACAGCTGGGATTTTCCATATATGCGAGAACTATTCATGAGAACATAAGAACGGCCATACTGGGCCAGACCAAAGGTCCATCCAGCCCAGTATCCTGTCTGCCGACAGTGGCCAGGTGCTTCAGAGGGAATTGACGGAACAGGGCAACCGTCAAGTGATCTGCTCTACAATGTATGTGAAACTGGCTTCTGACACCCAGGAAAGGGGGAATTCGGAAAAGGCATCTTTCTGAATGGCCTCAGAACTATGTGCCACCCACCTCAATGAGAGTTTGTGCTAAGTTCCCACTTGGTGTTTCATTGGCTTAGTGAGCTGTCACTCAACCCACCTGGTGGTGGAGAGACGAGGGGGTGGAGTTCTAAGGAACATCCCAGAAGTTCCTCTCTAGTGCTCAGCTCTTCTGAAATGCAGTTGTTATTTTTCCATCTTGCCTCTAGACTCAGGAATTATTGCTCTCGATCAAAACATCAGCTTTACCTAGTGCCCCAATGACACACGCATACAAATGCATATAAATCACAATACATGGTAGGAAAGCAGAATCTAGGAAGTAAATTACATTATTATATTTGAAACAATTATTAAACTGTACGTGATTTTCTGTTGTTTGGCGTTGATTGTATTATAAAGTTGGACAAACTTCCAGAATTGTCAGTATATGTCCTAGTGCTGCAGCACTGACACACTAGGAAGACTAAGAGCTAGGCTGGCATTTCTCAGGGTGGTTCTTAGCTGGGATGCATATTTTGGGTGAAAGTTTGAAGCAGACAGCTTCAGCCATTAGGAAGTTCTCTGCGTTTGGAAGCGGAGAGGTAATTTCATGCGCTCAGATATATTTTCAGATGCTTTTTTTTTGCATTTAGTTGACTCTGAAGCAGCATCAAACTTTTAATTGTGTCCTGTCCCTGGGCCAGGGATAAGGAGCCACTCTGCTGAACTGATGAAATTGGAAGAGATTTTTTTTTAACCCTATTCATGCTGTTCTGCAGTGATTGGCGTTCTCTGCAGGGACTCACCCAGAAATGCCCATCTGGGTTACACCCAAGAGAGGGGGTGACTCATAATGTAGATGAAAAATTCTCATAAGGCATCAACAAGGAATTGGGCACTGCGCAGAGCTCAGGCGTGGTTTGCATGCTCCCCAACCTGAACTGCTGGGGCCTGTCCTCCCACTGCCCTAGCTGAACTGCGCATCGGGGGCTGGATCGAGAGGAGTTTCCCCTTTGGTCCCACACACACAGGGGGGCTGAGGAGGAGGCTGTTGTTTCTGCACCCTAGAAAAGTTTAGTGACTGACGTTCTCTCTCTCTGCAGCAGGGGACCCCACCGATAGCCTTGAAGAGCTCTAGCAACCTAATGAAGAAACATTAGAGCAGCCTTCACATCCCAGGCAGCTGGATTCTCCAGGCACTCACTCCTATATCTCATCACATCCAAGAACTCGAGCCCAGTCCATATGTTGTACCATCCCCTAAGGTCCCATGTGTTTATATTCCTGTCAAGTGTGACAGGCATCTGTTCTCAGCCTAATTAACCCAATCTCCGCTGAAGGGAAGCAGCTTGCACTAATCTGTGTCACGGGGGCTGCTGTAGAGTGAAACAGAGGGTCACTTCCAGCATTTCCTTTCTTCTCCCCACCTTGATGCTCGTCTAGCTAAACCGGGCAAGTCCCCTACCCGGGGCCGCCATGAGCACTGTTTATAACATCAGACCTAGAGCTGGTAGAAAACTTGGGTTTCATCATGGAAATTTTCAGCAAAAATAGGAAAAAATCATCTGCATCTAAATTTTCCACAGAACATTTTAATTTTTCAGTGGAAATTTTAATACCAAAATACCTGAGGCTAAAAACAAAACAAAAGGCCAAAAATCAACCGTTTGATTGGGAAATGCAGCTGCAGCTGTAGTTGCTCAGGTCCCAGTCTCCTCTCCGGGCGGTATTGTTCTGCTGCTTTCTGACACGTACACTCTGTCGTATCAACCTTTGAAACATAACAACTGCTGCTGGTCACTGCCCTGCACCCTGGCTCTGCCTTGCTCCCAGTTCCTGCAAGATGTCTGACTGCCACTTCCTGGGTTTGTGCCCTTGTCATGCATATGCGTAACTTCATTAGCATACTCCACACATCTTTCCTTTTTTTAAAAAAACAAACTACAAATAAAACAATACCCTCATTGTTCATACAACGGTGAGACGTGATTCTGCTGCTGCTCAGTAGCTTTCAATGAGTCTTTTTGGGTTTTTTGACCATTGTGTCGTAGTGTGTTCTCACCTCCGCTGGGAGTCTTGGAACAGCATCAGTTTCCTGTGGTCATGGCGGTGTGTTTCCCAGATAACTGACCCAGGTATCCAATGAGCTTGTGTCTGATAGGTCCACATCCCTTGTAGTGTAGATATCACTTTGGTATGTGTCAGTATTGCTATCAGGATTTTCCTAGTTTGGTGTGTGGGTGGTTTTACTGTGAAGTTCTGCACTGTATGTGGAGGTAGCTCATCTGGGACGTTTATCACCAGTACCAGTAAGAGATGCTTATGGCTCTGTCTCAACAAAAATCCTTGTTTTGATCTCGTGTGATCTTGGAGCAACCGGACAAATCACCTCAGTCTTATCCCCCCCAAACCATTATTCCAAATGTTAACAGATTCTCCAGGGCGTAGTTCCCTCGGGTGCACCGCGGTTTTGTCATAATAGCACATTTTTATGCCTTCATCTTTCTCGTTCCTTCTGCACCTGTTTGTGCCTCTGTTCTTTAGCTGCACCGTTTGATCTTAGGCTGAGGAAGTTGATTTCGTACCTGACGTCCTACAACAAGCTCTACAGGTGACTTACCACATTCTAAACACTCTGAAATGTCATGCCCCATTTTCAAGCCCATTATCCTGCAGGTATTTAGAAGTCGTATATTCAAATCATATGCATCTGCACAAGGCTTGAAGTCTCTGCTCACAAGTTGAGGTCCATTGTCAGTCCTCACTACTTGTGAAATCCCGAATCTGGCAAAAGTCGCTTTGTGTTTCAGTAGGACCGGGTAGGATGTGGCATCTATCAGTATTTCTACCTCTGGGTAGTTTGAGTATGCATCTAATATAGCCACATAGTCTCTGTCTAGTAGGGTAAAGGTATCTGCTCCCACTGTGTCCCGAACACCAGCTGACACATCTATATGTAACAGTGATTCTTTGGATATGGCTGGCCTGTGGGTTTGGCATGTGGCACAGGTATTTACCATATCAGTGATGTCGTCATTCATGCCTGACCAATCGAGTGCTTCCCATGCCCTTCTTTTGCATGTCTCTATATCCAAGTTTGCTGTATTCATTTTCATGCACTCTAGTCCACTTCCATTCCACACCATTAAGTAATAGTTTTCTCGTATTTTTTGTTGT
The DNA here is from genome assembly GCF_013100865.1 of Trachemys scripta elegans. NCBI lineage: Eukaryota > Metazoa > Chordata > Testudines > Emydidae > Trachemys > Trachemys scripta. Next base: position 13,906,734 of record NC_048319.1, on the reverse strand, counting down.
ATCAGCCGGGTTATCTATGAAGTTGCCCAGCCAAGTCACCAAACCTATAAACCTTTGTAAGTCTTTCGTTTGCTTTGGGTTTGGCATCCTAAGGACGCTTTTCCTCGATCAGGCCTGACACCACTTTCTGATGAGATTTCCCCTGTACAGAGAAGTTCTGTCTTCATGCACTGGCAATTTCCTTTGTTCAACTTCAGTCCTTTGTCCCTGGCAAGCTGCTGAACAGTGGCAAGCCGTGCACAGTGTTCCTGTTCTGAAGTGCCCCAGGTGAAAATATCCTTATGTAACCTTGACACCTTCAGTGCCATCCAGTAAACATGCATGGTTCTATGGCAGAGGTGGGCAAACTATGGCCCGCGGGCCACATCTGGCCCTGCCCTGTCCTTGAGCTCCCGGCCGGGAAGGCCAGCCCCCGGACCCTCCCCTGCAGCCATGCCTCTGTGCGGGCAGTATTCTGGGCTGCGGGGTTGGCACTCCTGCAGGGCAGCGTGTCTGGCTCTGGGCGGGCGGCGTGGCTGCCAGACATGCTGCTCTGAGCGGCATGATAAGGGGGCTGGGGCTGGGGGGTTGGAAAAGGGTGGAGGTTTGGGGGAGGGGGCCGGTTGGATAAGCATGGGAGTCCCAGAGGGCCTGTCAGGGGGTGGGGGTATGGATAGGGGTCAGGGAACAGGGAGGTTGGATAGGGGTGTGGTCCTGGGGGCTTGGTGGGGTTCCGGGAGGGGGCGGTTAGGGGACAAGGAGCAGGGTGGGTTGGATGGGTTGGGGGTTCTGAGGGGGGCGGGAAGTGGGAGAGGGCGGGGGCCATGCTGTTTGGGGAGGCACAGCCTTCCCTACCCAGCCCTCCATACAGTTTTGCAACCTCAATGTGGCCCTCAGGCCAAAAAGTTTGCCCACCCCTGTTCTATGGAATACTCCAGGTACAGAGCAAATTCCGAAAGGTTGACATTGGAAGCAGTATCTGCCAAAAGGAGTGTTACAAGTACTGCACACAGCTGTGAGCTCTAAGAGATCTAGAATGGTGAAAATGTTGGCACCCACCATCTCTCCCAAGAGTTTATCTTGATCAGTATGTGATAATGCTCTCGTCTTATGTTAGTGTTTAATTCCTTGGGTTTGAGACACAAGCGCAAAGATCCAGATTTGTTTTGTACTATCACCAGTCTGTGGGTTCCTCAGCCCTTTCTATTACTTCCATGGCTTAGAGACATAGCAGTCCTTGCTGGAATCTGCCTCTCAGGGCCACAGGTACCTTCCAGGCTGTATGTATAACAGGGTTTGCATCCTTCTTCAAAGTTATTTTATGCATGACTGTCAATTTTCCCAAGCCTTTGAACACATCTGTATCTGTATCTACTAAAGTTTTGGTGCCTTGCGACAAGTTGTGTCCTGTATTAATCAGCTTGCGTATTAGTCCCAACTGTTGACCTGATTCCAGGCCCAATATAGGTGTTCTGTGTCCTCTAAGAAAGGTGTACTTAGTCTTTTCTTTCTTGCATGTGAGAATGAGCCAGCATCAGCCCACCACAGGAGTCCATCATGAGCTGTCTGGATGTTTACCTGTTTCGTCAGTAGGGCCTTATATTTTAAAGTTCACCACCATTGTGCTGGTTGTACATTGGTGTCAATCTTATATCTACATTATATGAGTTGTGAGCCATTAGTATTACGAGCGATGAACCAGTTCTTGTCTTCTGGCAGCTGTAGGGTATCAACATACACTGCCTCCTCACTGGAGCTATCACCATATTCCTGGATTGCATCCACCGTTTGCTGCTGGCTGCATTGGTTAGCAAAATGGTTGTACTTGAGACACACACTGCACTTCTGTCCAAATGAGGGGCCATTGTTTGTACACAAGTTTGGTTCCAACGTCCCATACATTTGTTTGGAATGGCTCTTCCCCAGAATTATTTTTTTTGCCCTTTCTTATGTTGATTGGTGTCAGTTTATCACTTTTTTTGTGTGCGTCTCCTTGTCCTGCTATGCAGTGACTTCCTGCACGATGTCCCTGGTACCCTCTTTGTTAAAGCCTATATTTACAATTTTGCCTATTCTGTTGCTTTGCAGGTGTTTATGGCTTTCTCCAAAGTTAAGTCAGTCTCTCAGTAGACATTCCTGTTTCTGTAGATCATTGCAGCCTATCTCTAATCAAGGAATCTCTTAGGGGCCCAAAGATGCAAGACTGGCTCTTATGCTTGAAGTCTGTGACGTAATCCTCAATGCCTTTGTTTTCCTTTTGCACTCATGTGTGGGGGAAAAATTAAGTTTCCTGCTTTCTAGGAATGTGATGAGTCTGAAATTGTGCTAAGACCTTATCAAAATCTTCCCTGTCCTCAGTTATCATGCTACCTCTTCCTGGAGTTGTGCCTCAGCACATAGGCTGTGCTCCCTTGTTGGACTACATCTCCCATGATGCACCAGCCTCCTCTCTGGGCAAAGTCCATGGCCAGGGTGCATCATGGGAGATGTAGTCCATCTGGTGAGGCAGGCCCACAGAGGATAATGGGGACATGAAGCACCTGAACTACACCTCCCATGAGGTACGATGGCAGTATTTCCAAATCAAAATACTTTGGTTTTCAGGCATTCAGTTTTTCAACAAAAAAATCTGACATTTCTGTAGGAGAACCTGCACTTTTAATGAAAAAAAATATATGTTTTAGTTTAAAAAGTTTCAATGGAAAATTAAATTACTAGTTTAATCAGCGTGGCAGGAACTAGTTCTTGTGTTTGCTGTAGTGCACGGGGTCGGGAGGGGGCTAGAATACCAGAGTGGGCCAGAGTGGGGTAGCCCCATACCCCGGAATCCACTCAGACTGGGCAGCTGGGGCTTTTCTGGAGTTCCCACAGCTGGTACTGCCTCCTCCCACTTGGGGCCAGCCCCCTTCTCCAATGGGGGGGGGAGGGAGGCAGGGAAATTCCCTTTAGAACTCTCCCCCCCCCTTTTAAAGAATCTGGCAGCTTTTGCCCCTTACCCGCCCTGCCATCCAGCCCTGCCAGGGGGGAGGAGCCAGGGGCAGCTGGGAAGGTTACATAAGTGAGTGAAAAGTGGAAGTAGCAGCTGCCAGGGCAGCCGAGCTCGTGCGGGGAGGGGAAGAGCTAAGATTATAGGTCCATGAGGATGAATGCAGCCGGGGCGGGGGGGGGAGGGGGCGACACACCCATGGAATGTAACAGCAAATATCTAAACCAGAGCAGGGCTTTCCTGGGCCACGTCACAACTGGGCTTTAGGTTCTGCTGCTCGGCTACAGTGGAAGTGACCCCGCCAGTTTCCAGTAGCTGGGGGAGCAAAGGGCTGGCACTCCCAGAGACCTGCCACCTCCTTCACTGGGGCAGGAGCTGGACCCAGCCATTGGAAATCATTGAGAAGCTCTAGCCTGGAGCTTTGGTGGTGCCCTCCGGAAGCAGCCTGAAAAGCAGGTGGAGAGACCCACTCCTTTCCCTTGATCTCTGCACAGGAGACACTGTGTGGGCCTCACACCAGCACTGCACCTTTCCACTCACAATCCAACACATCATAGTCCATGGCCTCCCAGTGCCCCTTGTGCATGGGATGGGCTGGTATCCCTGATTCCAAGAGGGCCTGCTCACTTAGGCACCTAAATTCATTTGAGGATCTGGTCCTTAGCCCCTTTTCAGCCCAATTTTTCACTCGGCCCTTCTCAAAGGACCCAGAACCTGTCAAACGCACTGCATGGCCGAACATACTCCACTTACAGGGCATGGTACTAGCAACTGCACTGTGAGATTTCACTAACTCTGGGAGGGGCCTCCCACCAGCTATAAAAATCAGAATATTTGGTCATAAAAAATGTAAGGGGGTTTGAAAAAGTGATCGCCTCCTCTTGTGTACAGCAACACTGTCCAGCAGCTCTGTGAAAAGCCTTCCTGTCACATAGCAGGTGTGTGAGCTCAGAACAGCAAAGGCTGGGCCAGGACACACATACACGCCCTTGGGTTAGTGGTGGAGCATTTGAGAGCTTACAGCTGGGTTTGTTGCCACTGACTGCTTCCATGCTATCAGTATAGAGCAGTGGTCCCAAAACTTTTCCTCTCTCCCTCCTGCATACCAGTAATGGGCTGTGTCCACATTCCCCCCACCCCAGCTGGGAGCCAAGTCGTGGCTGGAGGTGGGGACCATGGGCTGAGAGTGGAGCAGAGCAGGGTGCCGTCGCAGCCCCTGGCCATTTCTCCACACCCCCATAGGGGAGCACGATCCACAGTTTGGGACCACTGGTATAGAGCCAGCAGTTCTAGCCTGACTCTCCCTGACCAGTTGTTAGTGTCTGAGCCAAGTTTATAGCATCTGAGAACTGCTCTTCTGATGGGCAAAAGCCCAGAGCCTCGGAGGTATTTGGGCGTCTAATCCCTATTGATTTCAGTGGAAGTTAAGTACCTAAATCCCTTTAAGGATCTGGGCTGAGGCTCCCATGCTTGTTGTAGCAGGCCTGTGTCTGCTGTACAGTGAAGTCGATGTGGGATGCTCACAGCAACTTTCTAGTACTGAAACCCAGCTGCTTACACTCGCTTTGTATGTACCACCCATTAGAATGCTTTTGCCTGGTGTCTCTGCTAATATTTTAATATTGTTTATTTTTTAAAATATAAATAAAATGTAAAGTTAAATATATTTTAAAATCAAGTCAAGGTGCCATCAGCCTCCCCTTAACCATTTAAGGCCGCCTCCAATTGGTGTCCAGAACCTGAACTTTACAGAACAAGGCGACCTGAGCTGGCTACCACAGCTTCTTGTTTCACCTGATTTCTTCCAAGTTTATTATGCATTGGCTGAAGCAATTCTGCCTGCCTTCCCCCATTCAGCATTCCAGAAGGTGTGGGCTGGATGCAGGAATCACTGGATGAATATTCAGCTGTGTTAGGCAGGTCAGCCTAGCGAAAATGTTCAGGTCGGACTTTAAAATCTATGAATTAATTTCTCAGTTGCAATCCCTGGCCCCTTTGCTCCATCCTGATGTGCTGGTTAGACTAAGGCCCACATGGTTATATTGGAGGCCAGCTCAAGTGCTAGCATCATCTCTTTGGTATTTGTGCACTCAGCACTCGCTGCACCTATCAGTAGGGCCCTACCAACTTCACAGCTGTCAAATCTCATCTTTTGTGTACTTTTACCCTATGCTATATAGAGTTCACAGGGGAGACCAGCAGTTCTCAAATTGTGTGTGTGTGTCCATCCTCGACCCAAAGGGAGGTTGCAAGGTTATTGCTGGGGGATGTTGTAGTATTGCCACCCTTACTTCTGCGCCACCTTCAGAGCTAGATGGCTGGAGAGTGGCAGCAGCTGCTGGCCAGGTACCCAGCTCCGAAGGCAGCACCCCTCCAGCAGCAGCACAGAAGGGTGGCAATACCATATCATGCCACTCTTCTGCACTGCTGCCTTCAGAGCTGGGCTCCTGGATAGCGGCCACCGTTCTCCAGCTGCCCAGCTCTGAAGACAGCACAGCCGCCAGCAGCAGCACAGAAGTAAGAGTGGCAATGCCACAACCTGACTATAATAATCTTTGGGTCAGGACTCCTACAGTTACAACTGTGAAATTTCAGATTTAAATATCTGAAATCTTTAAATTTATTTTAAAAATCCTATGATGATGAAATTGACCATACAGAGATCTCTTTGAAGCCTTTCTCCTCTTCCAGCAGGAGGAAGTGAACCTGGGACTCCCACACCTCAGGCAAGTGCTTGGGTCAGTTATAATGTGGTGGCAGCACCTCCTCCTGCTAGAGTTTGAACTTGACCCAATCCAATAGGCAGTCTCTGAGCACACCTAGCAGCCAGAGCCCTGCCCACAAGACAGGTGGACAAATGTCTGTCTTCCCCAGCTTTGTGAATTGCTTAGGCAAGTGATAGGCATTCAGATAGCTAACAGGCAGCAGCCCACATGCCCTGAGGGAACTTTTACCCTGCAAACTTGGGTGCCAAGTGACGTTACATGCCTACGGTGTGGGGTGGGAGCTTTGTGGATCAGAGTGGACCCAGAACCAGGACACAGGCCCCTTAAGTGCCCAAAGCAGGATAAGTGTCATAAGGCCACAAAAGACATAGCCCCAGCTCTAAGTGACACATAACAGGGAGGGGACAAAACAGGGTGGGGGGGGACACAGCAACAAAATCAGGCAGAGGATCATTGGCTGTGGGCACAACCAGGGGAGATTTGTTTTTATATTACAAATACACTGACAGAGCTGTGGCTAACTCATTCTTTATGGATGTTGTGGTAGAAAAGGAACTTGAGATAAGGGGGAGTGGCCTGATATGCCAGCTCAGGGGAGATATTCTCTGCATAGGCTATGCTGAGGGGAAGCCTGCACCCATGGCTGTGAAAATAAACAAATGGGGCATCATTAATGGAGCTGGAGGCACCTCAGTAAGACTGGGCAGGTGGGAAGCAGGGACTTGTGTGCCAGAAGCAGCTTGAATTTGATGTAGGGGAGGGGTGAAGGATCAACAGGAGAGCGATTGACTGTCAAGTAAACCCGAAGGGAGGCTACAGTAGTCTCAGTGAGAGGTTAGGGGCCTGCATGCATATTTTGGCTGTAAGAGGCAGGTCCAGAAAAGCACAGACTCTTGATGAGCCTGTCAAGATGCAGGTATTTGTACCCAGAATGGGGGTAAATGACCCAGTCCTGATAACTCTGGGGTAACAGCCTACAGGAGGCAGAAAGAGCTAGTGAAATGAAAGTCAGGACACCTGGCTTCTTGGCCCAGCTCAGCTGTTGCTCTGCTGGGGTGACCTTAGCCAAGTCCCCTTATTTTGTCCCTCTGAGAAAGTTGCACTGGTTTAATTAACTGACACCCAAAGTTGAAGTGGTTCAAGTTACCCAGACACAGAAGCTCTTAGCTTAAGACCGGCACAGGGCAGCTTTAAGGCAGGGACTATAATTCACTCTGTACACATGCAGCACCTAGCACAATGGGCATCTGATCTATGTTGTGGCCTCTAGCTGCTACTACATAAAACAGCTCTAATTCCCCCCCCCCCACCCCCTCAAAAGGGCATTATGGCTAAAGCTACAATTGTGTCATGGGTATTTTTTTAGTAAGTCATGGACAGGTCACAGGCAATAAAAAACCCACAGAAGCCATGACCTGTCCCTGAGGGAGGGTCCAGCATCTTCCCTGACCCCCACCCAGCAGCTGGGAGCTGCAGGGACTCCATTGCCCAGTGGCTGGGAGGTCCCCCTGCCACCCTGCAGGGCTGGGAACTGCGGAGGACCCTCTGCCAACGCTGAGCAGCTCCAGGGTCCCTCTGCTGCTGGTGGCCGTGGCTGGGCTGGGGAGGGGCAGCTGCTTGCAGCAGCTGGGCAGCTCAGGGGTCGTCACCAACGGCCGGTCAATTGCCGAGGTCCTGCCACCCGCAGCTGCCCAGCAGAGGCTGGGCTGCTGTAGGGTCCCCTGCTGCCAGCAGCGGCTGGTTAGCCAATGTCACGGAGGTCGCTGGAGTCATGGATTCTGTGACTTCCACGACATCATTTTAGCCTTAATTACAACTGAAAAGCATTTGTTATCTCATGCCTGACAGTCCACGGTCTCAAAGCTTTTTTTGTTCATGAATAGTGTCAGTCTTGGTACTGCTGAAGTCTGAGGATGTATAGAAATGCACTGGCTTCCAGCATGAAGTTTCAGCAAACATTTGTTTCTTAAATAACTGAAAGAAAGGACAGATGTTACTGGAAAAAAATCCTTTATTTTAGTCTCTGAAACACAACATTCCTCTTCACTAAGTCAAGCGGAGTAGGTATGAACTGTCGCCTCTTCATTACAGGAAATCAGAAATGGTAGTCACATCAGGCTTGCCATCTATAAAGAAAGCGTAATGCAGATCTGAGTCTTACATTATCTTCCAAGACTTGGGAGGGGAGGCGGGGGGAAGAGGGACTAGAGAACTGAAAAATCAGAGTTTCATTTTGCTCCTAGAGTTAGTTCAGGAGCCAAACAGCCCTAACGTGGTTAATGGGGCATTTGCACATGTCACTGCAGTAAGTGGAATTCAGGATTTCACCTGCCTGTTCTCACCCACCGTATTTCATCGAAACTTGAGGACCAGTTACAGCTTCCTGTGGCCAGGAGACCATTACATAAATGGAAATATTCTGGGCCATTTTCAAAATAGCTAGTTAATTGCCCAGACACGTGCCTGAGCCCCAGATGTAGAACATTCTACTACAGAAACAGGCTGCGCTCTCCAGTTTACACATAGGAAAGGCCACAGCCAGCAGAACCTGAGCACTCCATAACAATTACATACGGCTCCTCTTTGGCCTGAGGTTCAGCCTGGATCGAAGGCTGCACCTGGACAAATCACCTTCAAACAAGTTTTTTATTTGTATTATCGTAACACCTTGGAGCCCTAGGCACAGACCAGGATCTAATTGTTCCGTTTTGTTGTCTACGCTACAAAAAGTTACTGTATTTGAACAGTTCTGAAAAAATATCGTTCTATGAAGAACTGAGTTAGATGACAAGCAACGACTATGATTTTGCAGTTAGTGTAGACAGACAAATTGTGGTCAGTTCTCATGACTGCTAACTCAATTCTTCACAGTTGTGTTCACACACTGTAAACACTGCTAGAGTGCAGACCAACACATGGCGTGTCACAGTTATATGCAATAAAGCGATGTGCACCACTCCCTAGAGAGTAAACCTTAGGGTTAACCTTATTATGTCTTCAAGACAAAGCACAAGACTCAAATACTCAGTGTTAAGGTTGTTATGGCCTCAAAGCAAACATCCGTGCGCACTCTACAGAAAAGGGGTCTCAGAACCCAGGAACATGCTCTAGACCTAGACAAACTAATGATTTTCTGGCTTTTTAACCAGAAGCTCACTTTAAAAAAAAAAAAAATTCTGGCTGGGTGTTTAATTTATTCACAATGAAGATTAACATCTCAGAGACAATAAGGGCTTAATTACGGCCTGAAAATGAAATGAGTTACCGAGCTGCAGCATGCAGATCAGCGTAATCGCCTGGCTTCACGCTCAGATTCCAGCAACGTCAGGACATCCCCCTCACGGACAGGCCCCTTTACGTTCCGGATGATGGATCTACTGGTGTCGTCCATGAATTCAACACGAACCTGACAGCCACAGCAGAGAATGAACAGAAATGCTCTAAACACCCATTTTACTGGGCCACTTGCCCTGGGACATGCCGGCTCAGTTCGTGGGTCCTAGGCCTCAGCTCACATGCCCCACTGAGTTTCAGCGCACTCTGGAAGTCCCAGGGGAGGAGCAGGAGGAGCTATGATGAGAGGATATAAAAACGGACTGTCTACAAATGGCAGATGGGGAACGCCTGTTCCCCCGTCTCGCAACACGGGGACAAGGGAACCGGCAATTAAACGGTGGACAAATCAAAACCGTAACAGGAAACGTTTCCATGCGGGGGGGGGGGGGGGGGGGGGGG
>NC_048319.1:13863228-13896974 GCF_013100865.1 Trachemys scripta elegans | reverse complement strand
CGGCCCCCCGCACGGCCCCGGCCCCGCCCGCCCTCGGTCCCAGCCCGGCACAGCCCCGACCCCCTTCGCTCGCCCTCGGGCCCAGCCCGGCACGGCCCCGGCCCCGCTCGCCCTCGGGCCCAGCCCGGCACGGCCCCGACCCCCTTCGCTCGCCCTCGGGCCCAGCCCGGCCCCCCCGCACGGCCCCGGCTCCGCTCGCTCGCACCCGGGCCAGTTTGATGGGCTGCACGCGGCTCGTATCCATGGCGGCTGTTGCGGGTGCGGACAGGAGAGGGGGGGCCCGGCCCCCTCGCGCGTTTATATAACCCCAGCTATCGCGAGACCCAGCGTGCACCGCGCTCTGTCCCCTTCCCGGCGTGCGCCGCGCACCGCTTGCGTCTTCTCCGTTCCCGACACGCGCCGCTTCCCAGAGAGCACCGCGGCGGCGCCCTTCGCAGCGGCCAAGATGGCGTCCTCCACCCGCTTCATCCAGCGGCTCCGCAACTGGGCGGCGGGGGTAAGCGGGGGCTCGCGCGGGCCTGTCCGAATCCCGGGGGGGCTACTAGCCTGCGCTTCCCGCCCTGCGCCCGGGCACTTGTGACCCCTTCTCCCCTGGCCCCGGGCTGGCACCTCCCTGAGACCCTCTCGTCTTCTTTACAGCGGGACCTGCAAGCCAAGCTGCAGCTTCGCTACACGGAGATCTCCAAGAGGTAAATCCGGGGAGATGGGGACAGAGCTGGACTGCTCCTAGGCAAGTGTGTGCGAAACTCCGCACCAACTGCAGCTGAAACTCTCCAACCGCAAAGCGGAAAGGGTGAAGCCTAACTGGACCCAAACTGCTGTTGAATTCAGACGGGCAATTTACCGTAAAAAGAGAGAAAACAACTGTTCTCACTAATCTTTCACGTATAGGCACCTTAAATGTAACCGCAGAAGATAAAATAAACTTTAGACAAAATTATCATAATATTTATTAGTAACTTGTTGCTACCAATTTAAATACAAATCTCAGGAACTGTAAAAGTTAAAGGAGACCTTCAAAAGTAGAAAAATGGTTTAATGCTATTTTCCGAGTTCAGTACATAAAGACCTGAAAGTTTCTCCCTGCCCTCTGTTGCTTTCTGCTTATTTTATATTAGAAATGCAAGTTTTGTCTCTCTATTTGGGAGGCAGGGAGGGGGAGAAACTCTGAGAATCTAATAGCGTAATCCTATCCGATGCCACGCAAGGAAAAACTTGATCATGAAGGGGAGTGAGTTTTATTCAAACCGTTTACACCTGTGAGTTTTTTTTAAATAAATTATTATAGTTAATTAAAATGTTGGAGAAACATATTGAATTTTTAAGACTGTGCTCCAACCAATCAGGGACTAAAAGTGTTCAGAACTATGTTTGAGACCTCTGGAGTGCAAAACCAGACTGGATTGTCCTGGTATTTCTAAGGTAAATAATAAAGCTGGGGGAAAAAACCCACAAGGTTTTCAGACCTCTTTACACTTCCTAAAGAAGCAATACCTACTTTTTCTCTTTTGTCAGTCACACTTAAGAGTTCAATAGCAACATTAACTTTCTCTGTTGCATATAATTGCATAATAGTTACTTTTTAGCCTTGCAAAGAACTCAAAATCCTGTTTCACATAGCTGAATTAATATTGCTGTGGAAATACACCTCTACCCCGATATAATGTGGCCCAATATAACATGAATTTGGATATAACGTGGTAAAGCAGCGCTCTGGGGGGGCGAAGCTGTGCACTCCAGCGGATCAAAGCAAGTTCGATATAACGCAGTTTCACCTATAACACAGTAAGATTTTTTGGCTCCCGAGGACAGCGTTATATTGGGGTAGAGGTGTATTAACTTTTTGTTTCCCAACTTTTGTATGTAAAGTTACAGCCTTACCATTGCATTGCTTAAAAAAAAAAAAAAAAGAGGATGCAAACTCGCTGTTCTACAGCTCCTGGTGGGAAAAGTTATGTCTGTTGGCCACATAATGGCTGATTAGCATCTGATAAGGAAAGAAGCTCATACCACCACATTTTGGGTCATGGGGAGGATCAGCTCCTCACCTATGATAGCACTGCTTAGGTCCATTTAGTGTTAATAGGGATGTAGACCTGTGCCTGGTAGGAAATGGAGAGTAAGACCTCCAGTTCATTTCTCCCAAAGGCCAACCGCATGCAGGTGGAAACGTTCCTTCACTACCCTTGTTCTTGAACTTGGAGTGGCAGCCTGTAAGTGAAAGGCTGGATCGTGTTCCAAATATAGTAACTCCTCACTTAAGTCGCCCCAGTTAACATTGTTTCATTGCTGCTCAATTAGAGAACATATTTGTTTAAAGTTGCACAATGCTCTCGTATAACGTCGTTTGGCAGCTGCGTGCTTTGTCCACTGCTTGCAGAAAGAGCAGCCCATTGGAGCTAGCTGGTAGGAGCTTGGAACCAGGGTGGACCAGCAGCTCCCCTAAGTTCCCTGTGTGGCAGCTGCCCAGCAGGCTATCAGTTGCCTGGCAGTTCAGCTGTATCTCCTCCCACTGCCTGTGCTGCTCCTGCCCTCTGCCTCTCCTGGGAGCCTCCTGCTTGCAGGGGCGGGGGGAAGAGGGGTGCTAATGTCAGGGTGTCCCCCGCTCCTTTTCCCCATCTCCACAGAGTAGGGGGGGACACAACAGGGCTCAGGACAGAGGGAGCTTGCTGGCAGCAGCTGCTGTCTCAACTTGCTGGCCTACTTAAAAAGGCAATGTACTTAGATTGGGGTCAGTGTACTTAAAGGGGCAATGCGCGTCTCTCACATGGTGTGTGTCTGTCTCTGTCTCTCTGCCATGCTATGTCTCCTCCCTCCATTTGTGCTGCTTTGTAGAGTGTAAGGCTACATTAACAACATCCCGTGAGGGCTCAGCCGAGTGCTAGTTCATCATTTAGCAGTAAGTCATTCGGTGGGAAATATCCCACCCTCTTCCACGCTCTGACTCCACCACCTCAACTAAGCTTCACAATCATCATTGCTGTGTACAGTATTAAATTGTTTGTTACACACATATACACAGTATAAGTTTTAATGTATGTACATATAGTCTTTTGTTTGGTGAAAAAAATTTCCCTGGAACGTAATCCTTCCCCCCCCCCCCCCCCCCCCCATTCATTCTTATGGGGAAATTGGATTTGCTTAACATTGTTTCACTTAAAATAGCATTTTTCAGGAACAGAACTACAACATTAAGTGAAGAGTTACTGTACAAGATATCAGATTCTGCCTCTTCTCACTGTTTTTTAAAGGTCTGGTTCCTGATTTCTGTCTTCTCAGCAGCAGCTATCCTCCTGTTCGAGCAACTGGAATTAACTTGTTGTTTTCCACCTGTATGTTGGAACCCAGTAATGATGTTGTATTAAGAGATGTATTCTCATTTGAAGGAGGTGTCTCTGTTTTTAGTGTAAATGATTGTCCTTTAAAGACTACAGGCTTCTGCTGAGTGAGTGAGTTTTCTGGGTATCCTTTTTGTTGCTTGCTCTTTCCTCAGATTTGTTAACAGAGTCCAGATACCAGCTACTTGCTCTCTGCAGGTGCCCTACTCTCCTAGTTTGGTACCGGGCAATGATGTTTCCCTAACTTTTAATATACTGCAGGGGAATTAGAACATACATGTTTGGAATTCTGCCCTGTTTTCTGTTTCTGTACATGAGATTGGGCTGTTATTCTTTGCCCTGTGAGCCTTTGTTTACATTAACAGATGCTCTGAATTCATGGCCCCAGTTCTGTATTCGTAGCCATGACTGCGTCTAAGGCTTTATGTGCTCAGTCTGAAATCTTGGAAGGTGGCTCAAGATATGCTAGTGTGTCTTGTGCATAACACTACAGTGCCTATTTCTCATAATACTCCACTCAAGAGTAAGACTGAGAATATAGTTCTCGCTTAGCCTGGTGTGTGTGTGCTGATGCTTTCTTTGGATTGTTTGCTGTTTAGAACTCAACCACCTCCTAAACTTCCACTGGGTCCCAGTCACAAGTTTGCAAATAACTACTACTGTACTCGTGATGGACGCAGGGAGTCCTACCCTCCAATTATTGTTATGTCTCCGCAGAAATCCCTTGCATCATGCACTCAAGGTGCCAGGTAGGTCCTATTTATCCTATGATCTGCAGCCATACAACTTCTGGCTGTGATATTGTGATCTTGCAAGCTAAGCAGGGTCAAGTCTGGTCAGTATTTGGCTGGTGCACCACCATATAACACATCGCTGCTGCAATAAATGATGTTGACTGTTCAATATTGCTGCTAGTGAGTGAATGCTGAATTAGTGTGCAGTCTCTGTGTACCTTCTTTTGAGTAAAAGGGGATGTTAGGGTTGGGAATGGTTTCCCTAAAATGTTCTATGTTACTAATAAACCCTGTATTGCTGTTAAATATGAATTGATTATATAAACTAACAGTTTCTGAAGGCCAGTCTCTGTCTCTCCCTTAGCTCAGAATCTGCAGTAGCAACAACTGAGAAAAAGCCAGTGACACCAGGTCTTCCACTTGAGAAGTGGGAACTATCGAAAGATCAACCTTACCTGTGAGCTGGCCAAGTATGAAGAAAAGGCTGAACGAGAATGGACTTGATAGGATTAACTGAAAAGAAACAGCCTGGCTCGCGATCCAGTGATGCGGTTAATTTCAGTAACTCTGTGTAGAATTTATTCTGGAAAAGAGACCATTTTGCTGGGGCATGACTGATTAAACATATTTATCTAATGTATAGCTAATGTTCTTTTCAGAACTTTCTTTATTCAAATGAAGGTTTGGAGTAAACTTGTATTTTATGGAAATGAGGGATAGATAATCTTGAGGTGTGAACTCATCAGCTCTCACAAGATAAACAGATTCGATCCTAATCACTCCAGGGATGAATCCTCAGAACACAGGTCGTGTATAAATTAGAGCTGCTGATACTTTGTCTGAATCATTATTAAAACAGTGGCTCTATATGGTGCTAGAGGGTGCAGTTCTGCAAAAGGTACCATAGTCAGAATGAGACTTGGAGCTATATGCAGTGTTGTAGCCATGTTGGTCCCAGGATATTAGAGAGATCAGGTGGGTGAGGTAATATCTTTTATTGGACCAGCTTCTGTTGGTGAGAGAGAAAAGCTTTTGAGCTTACACAGAGCTCTTCTTTATGTCTGGGAAACTTACTCAGGGGTTGGCTACACTTACAGTGGTGCAGCTGCCCCTGTGCCACTGAAGTGCTTAGTGAAGACGCTACCTATGCTGACAGGAAAGCGTCTCATGTTGGCGCAGGTACTCCACCTCCCCAAGAGGTAGTAGCTATGTCAACAGGAGAAGCCCGACTGTCGACATAGCCCTGTCTAAACCAGGAGTTAGGTCAGTATACGTATATTGCTTAGGGGAGTGGAAAATCACCACCCTGAGCAAGGTAGTTATGCTAACATAATTTTGTAATGAAAACCAGGTGTCACAGCTAAAGTGTCACAGCTAAATACAAGATGGAACAGATTGTTTAATATAAGTAGTTATCACATTTCAGCAGACCATTCAAGGTGAAATAGCCAGTAAAAACAACTCCAGTCACAGGGAGGAAAGGAATGGGGTGTGGAGGTTAACTAGAAATGTTTGTGTCCAGTGACCTAATTGGTCAAACTTCACCAGTTTTAACTCGTTACTCGCTTCTCCTTTGAAGAATTGTTGGGTAGCATTATTGCTAGTGTACAGTCCGTTCATTCTATCGCAGAAATAGTTGCATTTTTATAGGCTGTTTCCTATAGACACTGTACTGCACTATGGTATCCTAAAGGATGAAGGATATTAATGTACATAAATTATCATACGTGACTACTATGCATTCTCCAAGCAATCCCAGCATCTTTTTCACTTTCCCCAGAGCTGTGAAAAGTGGTTGTTTCACTCACCAGTGCTGATTGCATCTCAAGAACATCAGAAAAACTAAGGATATGTCTTCATTACGCTTAACTTGGGTGATGGCAAGTTCCATCTGTTTTGTTGTCTACACTACAAAAAGTTAGTGTATTTGAACAGTTCTGAAAAACATCGTTCTATGACGAACTGAGGTGATGGCACCTGGCTTAGCCTAGCCACACTGCAAAGACATAATCAAGTCACTGGGTCCACAGTGGTGTTGCACTCACCTATGTGTTGGTAGGACCTCTGGAAGACCTATCCCATGAAGCTTTGTGCTGCAGTAAGCCAAGTTACTCAGATTCTTTACCAGTGAATTATGGGACAATGTCTGCCCTTTTGGGCAGAGGCAGGGAGGGATTGTGGGAAGGTATTGCAGAACTGTCAGCCCTTGAGTGGCTTAACCTACATTCTTCCTGAAAAGTGGGTGGGTTAGCAGCCTGAGTGAAACCCAGGCAAAAAACCCACGCTGCTAGCTTGGGTTGAAAGCACAACCAAACTCAAGTGAGAAGGTATTGTGTGGGGAAAGGAGGGAGTGTTAGTGGCAGCACCCAAGAGAACCTGATTGGGGGGGGGGGAACTCACCAACCTACACACTCCTGGTTGTCACATACCATCCCACACTGGAACCCAGATGGGGTATAATTAAACAATTACAACACATACTCAATGGGGATCACATCCTGAAAGAAATCTTTCTCAATCCCTTTGCCTTCTCTGAATCCTTTGAGTTTTTCAACTGGAGATGGGATTCTTAGTCATAAAATCCTGGAAAGTAGAGATCAAAATAGATTTCAGCTCATCATCTAATGAATTTGGCTTCTAGTGTCTTTAGGACATTATTCTGCACCTTAATACACCTTTCACACAGTCAGGAAGATTTTTTTTTTCCTGGTATTTATATCTAACTTGCCCTTTAGCTTTATCCTGTTATATAGATAGCATGAGAGTCATTCCTGTTTGAAGAACAGGAGTACTTGTGGCACCTTAGAGACTAACAAATTTATTAGAGCATAAGCTTTCGTGGACTACAGCCCACTTCTTCGGATGCATACAGAGTGGAATAAATATTGAGGAGATATATATACACACATACAGAGAGCATAAACAGGTGGGAGTTGTCTTACCAACTCTGAGAGGCCAATTAAGTAAGAGAAAAAAAACTTTTGAAGTGATAATCAAGATAGTCCAGTACAGACAGTTTGATAAGAAGTGTGAGAATACTTACAAGGGGAGATAGATTCAATGTTTGTGATTCCTGTTTGAGGTAATAAGTGGATCCTGGGCTGAATAAACTCAAAAGCAGTAGGGAGATGTTTAGCCCAAATATAGTATTAGAGTTAACAAAAAACACCATGTTTTACTAATATAGGCAACTAAAAATTAAGTTTTAAAGAAGGAATACTTTCGAGCGAACATGGCAGGGCTAGCTACTGAAAGGAAAACTGTTTAAATGCCCTTTTGCCTTGTTTTCCCCACATTCCCCTAGCTCTTAGCAAAGCTTTTCTCTTGGAATATTGGTCATTTCTATTTTCCTTTAGCTTCCCTCCCCAACCCAAAAAGTGTTTGGGGAAAAGAGCCATGGTGCCTTAACTGGCCACAGACAGAGGGAAGTAGGTTGAGGTTGATCGTTTAACGCTTGAACACACCTTGGGTTTGTTTTGGGAAACGCAAGAAAGTGAGTGAGAGCCAAAAGGCCTGCCCAAACTATCATCCGACTGCAGTGTAGCTGCACAGAAATCAGTCCCCTTAAGCAGCTCGTAACCAGGGCCGGCTCCAGGCACCAGCGGAGCAAGCTCGTGCTTGGGGCGGCAGAGTCTACGGGATGGCAATCTGCCCAATCCTAGGGGGGCACAGCTGCTTTTTTTTTTTTTTTTTTGGTTCGCCCATCTGCCCACCCTGTAGGGGGTGGCATGGAGGAGGGGAGTGCCCTGCTGGGAACAGGCTCCGTCTGCCCCAGGTCTGTAGCAAGCCCAGCAGGACAGCCTGCGTCCTTCCCTCCCCGCTGACCAGAGCGGCGCAGAGCCCTCCCGGTAAGCAGTGCGGCGGTTGGGCCCACGGGGTGAGCGTCCAGCTGAAGCCCTGGCCGCCCCCATTCTCTCTCCCCCCACCCCCGCTAGCCAGGGCACGCACAGGGAGTCCCCTGCACCCTGGCTCCGGCCACCCCACAGGGTTTGTTTTTCCTTTTTTTCCTGCTTCGCTCTCCGGCCGTGCCGCAGGTGTTTTGTTGTTGTTTTTTGCTTGGGGCTTGTCCTGCAGCAACCAGGCCCGCTGCTTCCTTGTCTCGTGCAGCGTAACTCGCAGGCTGCAGCTGAGCCCGCGTCTCCCTGGCTGCAGGCTGAAATCCGGGCGAGGGGCTGGGGCGCGCACTAGGCACACCGCACAGCTGCTGCAGGGCACTGAATTCCCTCGCACGCGCCCCGTCGGCTCGCCTCCTGCGCATGCGTTCTGTTTGGAGGGGGGGAACCCTCGGCTCCTGCCCCGCGCATGCGTCTTCCCTGGACTGCCCCGCCTTAGTCCTCTGTCGCGCATGCGCCGCACCTCTGCGCGTGGACGCGCTCTTTCTGACCTGAGTGGTCGGGGCGGGCGGCATGTGGCAGCTCCTCGCGCTGCTCCTGAGGCAGTTGGTGGCCGCGGGGCTGGAGTCGCCTGCGGGGAATGGTGAGGACCCGGTCCGGGGGGTGACCGGCCGGACGCTCATCCTCTCCCTCAGCAGCGGTCACTCGACACCGCCCCCCCACGCGGTGGCCCCGCCTATCAGGCGCCTATTGGTCCCGAGCCGCCTGAGCGCGTGTCCTGCCTCCTCCCTATTGGTCACCGCGGGCATCGCTGGGCCCCGCCCCTCCGCGTGCCGGGGTGACACTTCTCATCGCGAGCAGCGCCCCCCCCCCCCCGGGCGGTGCAAGGGCTGGGGCTGCCCTAGGGGACTCCCTGCCCCCAGCACGGCGGGAGCCCCGGGCTCGAGCCCAGCCGCACGCGGGCGGGGGCATCAGCCGCTGTCGGGTCTCTGGCGGCAGCCGCCGCAGTGCACAGGCTGGTGCCGAGGCCACGGCAGTCGCGTGGCTCCGGGGGCTGGGGCTTTAACAACCCCCCAGGGCAGGGCTGGTGCAAAAACGTGGGAGCGGGCATCGCTGGGCCGGACTAACCTGCTTCTCCTCCGGATTCAGCG
This sequence comes from Trachemys scripta elegans, assembly GCF_013100865.1. Classification (NCBI taxonomy): domain Eukaryota; kingdom Metazoa; phylum Chordata; order Testudines; family Emydidae; genus Trachemys; species Trachemys scripta. The sequence goes on along the minus strand of NC_048319.1, from coordinate 13,887,918 downwards.
ACCGGCCTGCCGTGCAGCCCCCACGGAGAGCAGTGTTGGACCCCACAGCACGTCCGCAGCCTGCCCCAGGACCGGTTCTGCGATGGCCGCCCGGATTGCCCTGACGGCGCCGATGAATCAGCAGAGGTTTGTCAGCACTCGGGAGTCCTGCCTGCCCCTGTCTGCCCCTGCCTGTTCCAGTGTGCGGAGGGTGCAGAGTGCTTCCCATCCACCTGGGGGTGTGATGGCCACGCCGACTGTGAGGATGGGCAGGATGAGCGGGAATGCAGTCCAGACTCACCTGGGACTTCCCTAGCACCGAGCACTGCCCGGACAGGTGAGGGGTGCAGGGAGACTGCATATGCATATGTTAATCAGGATGGGCTGGGGGTCAAATGGAGTGGGAGAGGGCAGGGACAAGTGAGAGTGCATGCAGGTTGGGAGCTGAGGGCTTGGGCAGGTTGGTGGCTGGGATGGATGCACTGCAGGGGATTGGGACATTAAGCACTTAAAGGAACACAATCAACTTTTAAATCTTTCTTTAGTCTGTAAACCTGACACCTGTTACAAGTGACACCAGGGATTCCTGCTTCTTGGATGGCTGAGAGAAAATTTAGGCTGGTCTACACTGGGAACTTCCATTGGCATAGCCATGTCTCTCATACCTGAGAGACATGGCTATGCCGACCTAAGCCCTGGTGTAGACAGCACTAGAGGAGGTGGATTACAGGACCCCTCCTGTCACCATAGATAGATCATGTCTGCTCTGAAGTGCTAAGGGCCAGCAGCTGTGCTGCTGCAGGAGTTTAAGAATAGACACACCCCTGGTTTTCTCCATTTTTTTTTCCTTTAGTTAGTTTGTTTATGCCTGTGACAGTGCTCGGTGGCAATCTTTTTGCTCCCACCCCCACAATCTCGTCCTTTCTGGTCCTCCCTGTTATAGAGACAAGGTGGGTGAGCTTATCTGTATATTTTCTTGCCCACCTTGTCTTTCCAACAACTCTCTCTGCTTTCCCTTCTCCCCTACCCCAGTAGTCAGGTTCCCTTAGTTGTTCATGGGGGCTTTTCATACAGCAATAAGGCAGAGAAGACATTTTTTAAAATATGAAAATCTGGTGGTGAAACCCCCCAAATTGGCAAGCAAACTGAAGGTGAGGTGCAGAATGGGAACTGCTTTGAACTCTTTTTGAGCTTAATTCAATCTCAATATGACAGCAGCCTTTGAAAGCCCAATTATTGAGTGCCCTCTGCTTTCATTTTAGAGAATCCAGCGATCTCCAAACCTGGGAAACTTGTGTTGTCTGAGACTCGAGGCCCCTTGTGGGTGACAGCTGCTTTTGGTATGTGAGACTCCAAGGGTACTGCAGAACTGATCTTGGCTTTTGCTGAGTAGCATTAATGAAAACTGAACTCAGCTCATATCGGATTGGATAGGATGTGGTTCATTCAGTAATGGCTGCCCTAGGACTTCTTCTAACCACTCTCGCTGCAGTGTGGCTTAGGCATCTTGTCTCAAGCGCTTAGGTGGCAAAGTCCAAGGTTCTAAATTTCCAGCTTTGGGAAAAAGCACATTATTTCCTTCTCCTGTGGAAAACGGAGTCCCACTGCATGGAACTTGGCACTAATCGTCCCTCCAGGGGACACAGCCCCACTTCTTACTGTTATGAGTCACTGGTTTGTCTGTCTAAATGCTGGGGCACTAGCAAAGAGCAGCTTCGCCTCAGTGCTGCTGCCTACTTCAGGGTCAGAAATCACAGCAACGCACTGCCTGTGTGTTCTTCTCTCTGCAGTGCTCCTGAGTGTGCTGGTGGCTGCAGGCTGCACTGTTAGATGGGGCCAGTTCAGAGGAAAGAACAACTTCTCCACCTTCAGCCTCGAGAAAGCTTCCAAAGAACAGCTGGTGCCGGACAGGAGACCTTCGGACTCGTTTCCCTGATGGGTATGTCTCTCACTCCACACTGGAGCCAAACTCCCCCATGCTGAGCCTTCCTCCCCTTCTGACCTCTTAGCCCTCCGTTAGCTCTCTGGTGGGGTGGAAATCATTTCCTACTGTCCACTCTGCAGTGAGTTCCTTTCTCTGTGTGAGGGACAGGAAAGGAGTCTCTCCCCACACACAGACCCAGCTTCTCTGTGTTGGGAAGACTGCTGGCATCTCTTTCAATGACTGGCTTGTTGCAGTGGGGAGATAATTGGGCTTGATGAACCCAGAGGAAGCTCTGAGTCCCTAGACACTAAGGGACTGCTAATTTTAGAGCTTTTTACAGTGGATGGCTTCCCCACAAGCTTTGCAAAATAAAATTAAATAAAAGCCTTTGGCACGGGGGGGAGGGATAGCTCAGTGGTTTGAGCATTGGCCTGCTAAACCCAGGGTTGTGAGCTCAATACTTGAGGGGGCCATTTAGGGATCTGGGGCAAAAATCTGTCTGGGGATTGGTCCTGCTTTGAGCAGGGGGTTGGACTAGATGACCTCCTAAGGTCCCTTCCAACCCTGATATTCTATGATTCTATGATATTAAATAACCAGGTGTCTTGGTTTTTCTTCATCTTGCAGGAAGTTGCAGTGCTGTGAGATGGGGACCCAATTCGGTGTCCTCATCAAACTCCCTCCAAATACTGATTGCACAATTTCTGGGACAAGTTTTTTGGGGTTTGACTGGGTGACAATCACACTGGAGTAATCAAGGACTCTTCCTTTGACACAGGGAGTTTAGATCGTGGGATTATAGTGGCAATGGGGAATCAGAAATGACCGTCACTCGTGCTCTAAAATCAACCCTACAAGAATGTGATGGAAACGCTTGGAATGTCACAATGGGTCATCCATTTCCCCCGTTGTAGACACAACACCCCCACCCCAATGTGGGTTATTCCACAAGATACTCGCTGGAATAGCTCTGGACAGTGCACTATGTAGCCTCTGCAGTACATTTGGCTGCTCTCCCTTCCATGTCCACCCAAGAGTCCATTGAAAACTATCTCTTCCTACCATGCTGAATCTTGCCTGTAAGCATAGCTGTTTGCTCCTGTTCCAGGGCAGGCCGTTCCATTCTACACACCTATGAGGGGCAGAGCTCAAAGTGACATGGGTATATCATTTATGTCCCTGAGGATAGTGATCATATTTCTAAGCCATGAGCTCAAACTTCACATACCAGAAGTTCTTAAAACATCATTGACTGCAGGAGAACTGTCAAGGAGATGGAAAAATGAAGAGTCTCCTGTATGCTTCACTTTGCATTGGGTCACAGGTGGTGCAGCAGCCCCTGGGCACAGCACAGGGCATTCGGCCTGAGTGCCCTCAACTCCCAGTGCAGGAGGTGCACTAAGCTCCTTGCAGGATTGGGCCCAGAGTTTCCACTTTGACACTGAAATCCCTGGACGTTGCATTCTCTGTGCAGTCAGAAGAGTTGGTTAGCAGATGTTTTAAGTTTTGACAAACATCTGGAGCCAGCTTTGCTCTTCTTCGCTTTTACCTGTGAGTAGTCTTGGTCTCAAAGGTCAGCTAGTAGCTGCAATGTGCCTCCATTTCAGATCTTGGTCCGTACAACATTTTTTCGTGGACTGTTAGTAAATAAATGTAAAGCACTGATACTGTAGAGGGAATAGTTCCAGTGTAGAAACTGTTGGAGGGTGAGCACTGTCTTGTCCCTTTAATCCATTGTTGACATTCAAGACCTATTATATTCTTTGCACAGATGCTCGCTGAATACGCACACATATGGTAGAAGCTTGCTGCCCTGTTGGCTGAATGTGGTGCCTTAAAGGTGATGATTCTGCTTGCAGGGCATACACTCCAGGGCAGGACTCCCTGGGGGTTTGTATAGTGGGTATATGTGCATACGTAATATGAGAGAGTTTGTAAGAGGTATGACATATTTAGAATCTAGCCTCTTCCCAGTGAGAGGCTGAACCCCTGAGGGCTCAGTGTGCTGCATTCTGTACAATGGACAAAGAACCACAGTTGGCAATTGGGTGGGTACTGAATGACCATGGGGGAATTAAAGATCTTTAGAAAACTTTTGGTGGCTTCCTGGATTTTGTTTTGAGGGTCATTTCCATTATTATGATTGATTCAGTCCCTGCTCAGCATTCAGACAGACAAGCGTATGGACAGAAACATTCCACTACCAAACGCAGAGGATGCTGAGTCCGAAGTGCAGCACAATGCTTTTTTGGCAGGGGATGTGACAATGTCACTTAGTTTGGAGCGTTAACATTGATCGCTGCTCAGGAGTCTGGAGTTAAGGAAGGATTTAGCTAGAGGCTGGCAGAAGTAAGTTCTGAATGCAAGTCCCAACATGGGAAAAAGCACAAAGCCAAGAATGAGCAAGAGAAATACAGGGAGCAGAGAGGCTTGGCTGAAGCAAAGGGAGCAGAACAAGGAAGGGGGAGATGCAGCTGGAGCTTTGGGCAGAGGCACAATTGTGCATGGCTGTGATCCCGGTAAAGAGCAGTTCAGACTTGAAGAATGAGGCAAGAGGGGGCTGGTCAGTAGCCAGTGAAGGGGCTTTTGCCTGTTGGGGGGGAGTAAGAAGTGAATTGGGTGTGGTAGAGAGGAGGAGGTTGCAGTCAGTGAGACAGTGTGACCTAGGCCTGTGAGAATGCTTTACCATAGCAAAGGAAAGAAAGGGTGGTATTTTGGGGGATGTGGAGAAACTTCAGGTGCAGCCATGAGTTGGTAACTGACTGGATACGTCAAGGATATTAATCAAGCTCCCACTTCAACTCCACGCATTAAATGCAAAAAGCTATGATCTGTGGAATAGGACTGCACAGTTAAATATCCAAAAGTGAGGAAATGCCTATGTTAAAGTGCACCATTAGCTCTGCCCCCTTCTGAGTCTCTGTTGTTCCCATACAGTCTGGTGGTTGTGATCATGTGCCAGCGCTCAGATAACACAGTGCAACATACTGATTTTTTTACAGTCTTACATGCACTTACCTGTGCTGCCTCGTTACTGCTTAAGGTAGTTTTTATTGTCAGTCATAATGGTCTGGTCCATCTTTATGAATTTAGTCTGTGATTTTCATAGATTATAAAACCAGAAAGGACCATTGTGATCAGCTAGTCGGACATAATACACCTCTACCTCGATATAACACGACCTGATATAACACTAATCTGGATATAACGCGGTAAAGCAGCACTCTGGGGGGACGGGGCTGTGTGCTCCAGCGGATCAAAGTAAGTTCGATAGAACACGGTTTCACCTATAACGCGGTAAGATTTTTTGGCTCCAGAGGACAGCGTTATATCGGGGTAGAGCTAAAAAACTTCCCTGCATTAATTCATGTTTGAACTAGAGCAGATCTTTTGAAAAAACATCCAATCTTAATTTAAAGATTTTCAGTAGGGCTGTCGATTAATCACAGTTGACTCACGTGATTAACTCCAAAAAATTAACTGCGATTAAAAAATTAATTGCAATTTATAGCACTGTTAAACAATAGAATACCAATTGAAATTTATTAAATATTTTTGGATATTTTTCTACATTTTCAAATATATTGATTTCTATTACAACACAGAATGCAAAGTGTATAGTTCTCACTTTATATTATTTTTCATTACAAATATTTGCACTGTAAAAATGATAAACAAAATAGTATTTTTCAATTCATCTCATACAAGTACTGTAATGCAATCTCTATCGTGAAAGTGTAACTTACAAATGTAGATTTTTTTTTGTTACATAACTGCACTCAAAAACAAAACCATGTAAAAGTTTAGAGCCTACAAATCTACTCAGTCGTACTTGTTCAGCCAATTGCTAAGACAAACAAGTTTTTTTACATTTACAGGAGATAATGCTGCCTGCTTCTTATTTACAATGTCACCTGAAAGTGAGAACAGGCATTCACGTTGCAAGGTATTTACATGCCGGATATGCTAAACATTCATATGCCCCCTCATGCTTTGGCTACCATTCCAGAGGAGATGCTTCTATGCTGATGATACTCGTTAAAAAAATAATGCTTTAATTAAATTTGTGACTGAACTCATTGGGGGAGAATTGTATGTCTCCTGTTCTGTTTTACCCACAGTCTGCCATATATTTCATAGCAGTCTCGGATGATGACTTTGCACATGTTTGTTTTAAGAACACTTTGGGTACGTCTTCACTTACCGGAGGCTCCGGCGGCAGGCAATCGATGTTCTGGGATCGATCCCGGAAGTGCTCGCCGTCGACGCCGGTACTCCAGCTCGGCGAGAGGAGTACGCAGCATCGACGGGGGAGCCTCCCTGCCGCATCTGGACCCGCGGTAAGTTCGGACTAAGGTACTTCGAATTCAGCTACGTTATTAACGTAGCTGAATTTGCGTACCTTAGTCCGAAGTGGGGGCTTAGTGGGGACCAGGCCTTTCACAGCAGATTTGACAAAACACAAAGAAGGTACCCGTGTGAGATTTCTAAAGATAACTACGACACTCAACCCAAGGTTTAAGAATCTGAAGTGCCTTCCAAAATCTGAGAGGGACAAAGTGTGGAGCATGCTTTCAAAAGTCTTAAAAGAGCAACATTCCAATGCAGAAACTACAGAACCCGAACCACCAAAAAAGAAAATCAACCTTCTGCTGGTGGCATCTGACTCAGATGATGATGAAAATGAGCAAGCGTCGGTCCGCTCTGCTTTGGATTGTTATTGAGCAGAACCCGTCCTCAGCATGGATGCAGGTATTCTGGAATGGTGGTTGAAGCATGAAGGGACATATGAATCTTTAGCACATCTGACACGTAAATATCTTGCAAGGCCGGCTACAACCATGCCATGCGAACGCCTGTTCTCACTTTCAGGTGACATTGTAAACAAGACATGGGCAGCATTATCTCCTGCAAATTGTAACCAGACTTGTTTGTCTGAGTGAATGGCTGAAATAGGACTGAGTGGACTTGTAGGTTCTAAAGTTTCACATTGTTTTATTTTTGAATGCAGCTATTTTTTGTACACAATTCTACATTTGTAAGTTCAACTTTTATGATAAAGAGATTGCACTACAGTACTTGTATTAGGTGAAATGAAATATATGATTTCTTTCATTTTTTACAGTGCGAATATTTGTAATAAAAAATAAATATAAAGTTAGCACTGTACACTTTGTATTCTGTATTATAATTGAAATCAATACACCTCTACCTTGGTATAACATTGTCCTCGGGAGCCAACAATCTTACCATGTATTAGGTGAAACCGCATTATATCAAACTTGCTTTGATCCACCGGAGTGCGCAGCCCCCCCAGAGCACTGCTTTACCGCGTTATATCCGAATTCGTGTTATATGGGGGTAGAGGTGTATATTTGAAAATGTAGAAAACATCCAAAACTGTTTAAATAAATGGTATTCTATTGTTTAACAGTGCGATTAATCATGATTAATTTTTCTAATTGCTTGACAGCCCTAATTTTCAGTGATGGAAAACCCATTGCAACCTTTGGTACATTTTTCCATTAGTTAATTACCCTCACTGTTTAAAAAAAAGATTGTGCCTTATTTTAGTCTGAGTTTGTCTAACTTCAACTTCCAGCTCCTGGATCTGGTTACGCCTTTGCTAGTTTGAAGAGCCCTCTATTATCAAACTTCTGTTCCCTGTGTGGCTACTTACAGACTGTGATCAAGTCACTCCTTAAACTTCTCTGTGATAAGATAAACAGCTTGTTCTTGAACCTTTCTCTGTAAAGCCTGGTTTCCTTCATGCATGCAGCCTCAGGGAGTTAGGTGCCTGATTCTCATTGACATTCAAGGGGATTTGAATAAAGGCCAGATTTTTAAAGGTATTTCAGCACCTGAATATGCAGATTGATGCTTTTGGAAAATCCCTGTATACACCTAAATACCTTTTTAAAAATCCAGCCCTAATTCCATTAAGCCCCTTTGAAAGTCCCTTAGCTGTTTTAAATGATAGTCTCTCTGTAGTGTATATTAGTAATTTTGTTTGGGTCCATGAATTGTCCATATTTAAGGCATTTTAAAGATGCTGCTCAATCTCGGATTTAAGTGTTAATACTTATGCATCCGAAGAAGTGGGCTGTAGCCCACGAAAGCTTATGCTCTAATAAATTTGTTAGTCTCTAAGGTGCCACAAGTTCTCCTGTTCTTCTTTTTGCGGATACAGACTAACACGGCTGCTACTCTGAAAAGTGTTAATACAGTCATTCAAATTCTCTTAGTGATATTTAGCAAATTCAGAGACAAGTTATTTATCCCAATTCCCTTTCAGACTCCTTTGGAGCTCCTTACCCATGTTTATAGGAGTCTAATGTTGGCTGACTTGTATTCTGGTTCCCCATTGCTCTGCCCTGTGTGTTTTCAGTTACAGGGTGCAGAGTGGTATAAAATGCTACCAAATCAGAATGGTATACATTGATGTAAATGGCTGCACGAGGTAGAGGGAAGCACAGCAGGTCCTCTGCTACCAGAAGAAAGAGTGGTTTAAAGCAGGGTTAGGGCTAGTAAAGAAGTGGAACTTAAATATCTTCTAACTCCTTAGCTTGCAAGTTACAACGAACTTGGGACTCCCTTCGACTTTGATAGAGTAGGTGCAAGTAGGTTTAAGCGGGGGGAGGGCGTGTTTCTATGCCAGTGTAAGGCATGCCACCTCTGAATATGGCACCGCGCATCTAGAGGAAGTCTATGTAGGCAAATGCACAGAGTTATTAGACCCAGCTGCTTCAATCCAAAAAGCATGGTGGTCTTGGAACAGTCACTAACTCAGGGTTCTGTAGTGCATTCTAGTAGCAAGAAAATGGGCTCCATGCAAAGAGGCATCAAGTCATGGAGCAGGGAGGTCCTTCTATGCAGCTCTGGGCACTTCATTACCAGAAAGTGATAGACAATTTATAGTGTTCAGAGAGGAGCCACAGGAATGGGTGAGAGACGGGAGGAGGGCTGGATATGTAATAGAGCATTGTCTTTCTGTAGCATCTAGCCCTTTCCACTTTACAAACATTAATTAATTAAGCCTCTCTGAAAAGTAGGTCAGCACCAGTATTCCAACCTGACAGAAGTGGTGGAAGCCCGCTATCGCTTATAACTGGACTGTACAAAGCATCAAGCAACGCTACAGGGAGTGCCCTGGACCGGCTTGGGAATGGGCTAGGAGCCAAAAGATCTCTTCCATCCGTAGTCTATGTGTTGCAGTGTCTCTTGTTGCAGTGACACAGAAAAGTGATGACAGAATGGAGCGGTAGCGATTGCTTTAAAGCACAGGTGCTTGATGAATGAATAAATCTCCGAGCAGTATCTCAGCTGGGGGTGCCCGTGGAGGTTAAAGCTGGTAGAAGTTCCCAGACAGTTCTATTCCTGTTGCCTCCTTGGCATTTGAGACAGTGGCAGGAGTTAAATGACCATGAGACAGGCCATGTGCCCTTCAATTAGGTTCAGAAACAGAAATGACAAATGATTGTCTCCCGACCTGAAAGGGGGCTAGTTTGTGGTAGGAACAACCAGCTAAAATGGAGGCAACAAGAAAAAGAATGAAAGAAATACTTGTATGGAAATAGTTCCTTATATAAAGGGTTAAAACGTCAATCTTATTATTGTCTTAAGGCTCTAGAACTTAGCTGTCTCCGGCCTCCGCAGTATAAGTCCAGTTGCTCAGTCTGATAAGCAATCCGCTTTGTCAGCCCAGCACGGCAGGGGATCAGCACACGAAGCGCTGATGCAGCTTGTACCCATGGAGGCTGAAGGTGGGGTGCTCTTGATAGCCTCTTTACAAGTATAGGGAGCTTTTCTTAGTCAGCACGCGCCTAATGGAAGCATTACCATGAAATCAAAGCTGTCAACCCTCAGGCTGTCATTTTTGGGATCTCTGATGTGAAATGCCAGGTACCATGAGGCAGCTGGGGAAGAGGCGCGCAAGCCTCTCTGCCAATCTGAAAATCGGGGACCACCATGGGTGTTGTCGGACTCCAGAGGAAGAAGAGGTCTTCTTCCCGTTTGCACAAGACAGTGTGGTGAAGCAGTGGAGCTCCATGCACAATGTGACTGAGAGGAACCAGGAGAAAAGCAAGGCTCCTCCCCGACGGAGCAGATACTTCCTCAACATCAATGTTGGGGGCAAATCTTTCCAGATCGCTTACAAAATGGCTGCCCGTTACCCCATCACCAGAATCGGGAAGCTGGCCATCTCCACGGACCCCATGAAGAAGCTGAAACTTTGTGATGACTACTCGGTGCAGAGGAATGAGTACTTCTTCGACCGAGACCCTTTAATCTTCCATTACATCTTCCACTTTTACCGCAGCGGGGTCCTGTGGATCATGGATGAGCTGTGCCCCACAAACTTTGTGGAGGAAATTGAGTACTGGGGTATCCACCTGAAATATTCCCAGCGGTGCTGCCGGATCCTGTTTGAGGAAAAGCAAGACGAGCTCAAAGAGTACCTGAAAATACAGCGGGAGCTGGAGGCGGAGCTAGAGCCCATGGAGAGGGAGGAGAACTTTGAGGGCAAGTGTCTGGGCGGGTTCCGGAAAGCTGTCTGGAACCTCATTGAGAAACCCTACTCCTCCATCCCTGCTAAGATCATCGCTGTCATGTCCAGCTTCTTTGTGCTGATCTCCATTGTGGGCATGACGCTCAGCACAGTGGAGGAGATGCAGCACAAAACTGGGAAGGCATTCATGGAGCAGCTGGAGACCATCTGTGCCATCTTTTTCACCTCCGAGTACCTCATGCGGCTCATATCCACGGCCACCTTTTCGAAGTTTCTGCGGGCAGCGTTCAGTGCCATTGACCTGGTGGCCATCCTGCCCTTCTACATCCAGATTCTCTTTGAGCACCTGGATGATGGGGATGCACTTTATCATGAGGAGCGGCACAAAATGGAGAGTGTGGGCAAGCTGGGGAAAGTCCTGAAACTCATCAAACTCATGCGGATTTTTCGCATCCTCAAGCTGGCACGTCACTCCACTGGCCTGAGGGCCTTCGGCTTCACCATGCGCCAGTGCTACCAGCAGGTGTGCTGCCTCCTCCTCTTCATCGCCCTGGGTGTTTTCACTTTCTCAGCTTTGATGCACTCCGTGGAACATGATGTCCCCGGCACCAACTTCACCAGCATCCCTGATGCCTGGTGGTGGGCAGCGGTAAGATGCAGTCACCCCGCGTAAAGGGAAATGTGTGGGTGGGGTACACATGGGCAACTGAATCTGCTGGGGCTGAGCTAAGTGCCATAGGAACATTCCCCACCTCTGCTGGCCAGGAGTTTCCCCCAATGTAAGCAGTAACTGCTGGGCTCAGGCCTGAATTCAGAGGCTGCCCAGGCCCCTGCTGACTCTGGAGGGGGAAGTTGGCGACTGGGAGTATGGCAGCGAAGCACAGGGAGCCCCTTGGAAAGCTGCCTGGGTCCCGAAATAAGCCTGGCATCAGGGAGTGAGACACCAGGCTTGGGGGCTCCTGCCTCACAGCATAGGACACTGGCCATGGTGTAAGGGATGCCAAGGTGGGGACAGGCTCTGTGGCACAGCAGTTCAGAGAACTCGAGGATAGTGAGGAGCTGTAGCTGAGACCCAAACCCTGGCAGGGCTAGCGTCTAACCAGGCCGATGTGAACTAGGAACTGAGAGCCTTGTGCCAGGGAGCGCAGGACACTCATGGCCCAGGCACCAGGACCATCCATGCAACACTGGGAACATGCAGAGCACCACGTCTAGTTATTTGGGTAGGGTGCTAAACCCTCAGGATCCAGGGACAGTGAGCATCTGTGGCTGGTACTCATGGCTCCCAGTCCCTAGGACACAGGGAAGGGAGTTCCCGCACGGCGTACAGCAGGCGGGATGGGGCAAGAGAGACACACGCAGCAGTGCCTGGGATCATGCTGGAGAGGAGAGCTGTGTCTGTGGCCACCAGAAGGAGGGGGAGGGTACACCCGGATCAACGTCAGAGCCGGTGACAGGGGACGGAGGGCATGGAGATCAACTATGAAGGGGTTTGGGCCAGGGGTCATGGGGGGAGGGGCACACAAGTCAGATTGCGGCCTGAGGAGAAGGGGGATGCACAGATCAGGATCCCGGGGACTGAGGAAGGTACATGGATATGTCTGGGGCTCATGCAGGGGAAGGGAGATGCATGGCTCAGCCCTGGGTTCATAGGGCCTAAGGGGAAAATGCCCAGCTCAGAACCCAAACACATGGGTCTACGAAGGGGAAACAGATTGGCCTGGGTTTGTGCAGGGGGAGAGCAACACAGGTTGAGCTTGGGTTCATCATGGAGGATATGTGGAGAAACCATTCTGGCCTGAGCTTGGGTGGGGAAGGAGGGGCTCAGACTGGGGCATAGGGAAGGACTCTTGTATTGATAGAAGTTATCTCAGGTCCAGTGGGGTGTTTATAGAACCTTGTGTGGTACGGGGGTCACACCAAGTTATGGCCAGTGATTCCCATGCTAACGAGCACCATTGAAAACCTGCTGACAGCAGGCAGGAAATCAGTTAAAGCACTGGAGACTGAAGAGTTAAGCAGGGCTTTCCTTTCAATAGTTTGCCTCATTCCCTTCCCTGCAGGAGTATGGTGTCTTCTAGGGGAGAGCCCACAGCTTCCCGCTCTCTTTAGATGGTATTGGAAGTTCCTGTGGGGATGCACATTGGGTCAGAGATTATTCTGAGTTGCTAAAGTCCACTCTTGTCTCTTTCAAAGACAAGAGCTCAAAGGAAAAAGAAAAGATACGAACGCTCAGCTCAGCTGCTGGGAGAATTACAGATGTAGTAGCATGCTCCTATTCTCTCTCTTAGAGCTGGCAAATTTTTACCAGGTTTGGGCTAAAGGGATGTGCAGAGCTGGCCATGAGCTCACAGTCAAAGGTGCTGCTGTCCTGGCCAACTAAATCAGATTCTGATTTGACAGAAGGAAAGAGGTGGGGGTGGGAAAATTCCCTGCCAGTGAGTGGGTGTGATCAGGAATCTCAGGTTTACAGCTCTGGAGTTAACCAGACACATGCAGTGATGGTATCTGAATCTCTGGTCTGGTCTGGTCAGGACATCTGTTAGGGTTAGGAGAGTGGAGGCCCAGCAGTATGATGGTCCATTCTGGGTACCAGGAGAGTGGATGACAGAGCTCACTCCTTGTCCTGAAGCAGGAAGTCTACTCCAGCCTGTCAGGCCAAGCTTCAGCAAGTGACCCTCTGAAAATCCATGTCTAGAAATGTTTAGGTGGCAGCAATCTCACCACATCCAAACTGCACAATCAAAACACTGAGTCAGTGATTCTATTTATGTTCCTTTCCCATCATTGGTTTGTTTCCTGTCATTCAAACGCCATCTTGGTTGGTGGGAAAATAGTAATTTTGTGACTTGCCAGTAGCCTTGAAGACCCCCAATGAGTTACTTTATCTGAAGCACGTCTACTTTGTACCAAACTCCTGGGGCCTGGTTTGCTAGTGCTCTGCCATTGCTTTGTGCAGCCATTTCTTTACTCCAGGGCACAGTGGGTGTGAAACTCTGCCCTCCTGATCTGGAGGCATCTGTCACGTACCTTTCACTGGCATGAGCATCGACACAAGGGGCGGGAGATGGGTGGGTGGGAATCAACCCCATGTCTCCTAGAAGCTTTTGAAATAAACCTTTGTCACCACTCACCTGATTTGGGCAGTTAAGGGCTTGGCTACACTTGGAAGTTGTTTCTGATTAAGGTGGAGCGTCGATGTAAAGTGCAATAACTGTGTTAGTTCATTCCAGAATAAGCGTCTACACATGGAGCTCCTTTTTGCGTGTAGACGAGCCCTTGGGGTTTAGACATCTGCAGGACAGAGGCTAAAAAGGGGAGTGTTGTAGCCATGTTGGTCCCAAGCTATTACAGAGCCAAGGTGGCTGAGGTATTATCTTTTATTGGACCAACTTCTGTTGGGGAGAGTGACACGCTTTTGAGCTACACAGAGCTAGACCAAAAGAAGAACAAACTAACTAAAAGTTTATTAACTAGGAAAAAGAAACGAGAGTTATTTGCAAGGTTAAACCAGGTCAGCATACACACCCAAAGGAGATACAGACAGGTTTCAGAAGGTTTCAAATTACTAGAAATTTCTGTAGTAAGCAGACTCTGTATCCTTTGGGGCTAATCCAGACAAACAGGTGGGGACTCCTTGCTTATGCTTAGAAATCTTGCCCCTCAGAGTACAAGCAGCATTGGAATCCAGTTTCTCCTTGTCAGGAATTTTTATTGCTTCTCCCAGCGTCCAAAGTGATAGAACAAGTGTTGGTGCCTGACTCCTCTTCATGTGAGTGTGGAGGGCAGTCAACAAAGTCTATGTCCTTTCGATGTCTTACAATGGCTCATTCCGTTTCAAAGGCTCGCTTGTCTGCCGTCCTGTCACTGTACTCCAGTGGTCCCCCAACCTTTCTACCCCATGCTCCCCCCTTACCCCTGTCCCTGCCCACCCCCCAGGAACGGGAGTGGGGCTGCAGCTCCAGGAGAGGGGGGGACTGGACTGGGATAAGGGAGCCAAGGCTGGGGTCACAACTGGGGGCAGGGGCGGGAATGGAGCCCCGGGTGCAGGGCCGGCAGCTAGGGACAGAGCCAGGGCCAGGAGCGCAGCTGGGTGGTGCTCCCTCCCTGCCCCCCGCGGGGGCTGGCTCAGGCACCAGCTACACACCCATCTGTAAAAGATGGTTTACATAGTTTCAGGGCAACTGGTCCCTCCAGGTCTTCTACTCTTAGGCTTTTGACTCCCAGCCATCACCTCTCTTTGGAGGAGACCCACGTCTCACTCCCTCCTGACCGGGGTATTTCCAGGCTGCACAGTTCCCTGCCTACATTGTGATATCCCCAGCAAGCCAGACTGTGCTTTGCTTTCTCTCCAGAGGCGATGACCAGTGTTTTGCCTGCAGTCACAAGTTACCACACAACTCTTTCTAAGCAAGCACCTTTATTCTTATGGTGAAAGCATTACAGAGAAAACACATTAAAAACAGTAGAAGAACCTACACGCATCCTGAAAAGCTTACGAGAGATCATCCCCCAACTCCAAACGTGGGCTCTGGTGGGAGTCAGTACTTCAAACCCCACGGCTGAGTTTTCCCCATGGTTACAATTTCATAACTGTCTCGGATTCAGAACCAGAGCACCGGCTAGGCAGTTCAGCCATTTCTTTACATAGCTCGGCCTTTGAGCTTCAGTCTCCAGAAACAGGTAACAACAAATAATCACCCTTTCCTTAGGACATAGCTAAGTCCATTCATGCCTGGCACATTTTCAATATAGTCCTTTGAACTCCTAAGTCTCACATCTGTCACATCTCCCCCTAGAGAGATTACATCCAATCCAGGCCCATCCTAAAACAAAGCCATTCAGTTAATACAGTGGACCCCAAACATACTTAAACTTAAGTGGATAATGTCTCCCAAGGATAAGCAGGAAATTGCCATACCTGTCACAGTTGTGATAAAGAGCACAGTGAGCAATTGTTCTTCATGTTCACGAGAGAAGGACAAGAGGATTTGGCTTGGTGTACAGCCAGGGAGCTCTAGGCTGGAAATTCAGAAAAACTTGCTACCTCTCAGGGTAGTTAAGCACTGGACAGGTTACGAAGGGAGGGTGTGGAATCCCCGTCTATGGAGGGTTTTAAGAACAGGCTGAACAGACACCTGTCAGGGATGGTCTAGGTTTACTCAATGCTGCCTCAGTGCAGGGGGATGGACTAGATGACCCCTTGAGGCCCCTGATTCTATAACTATCAGCACTCGAGGGATTTAGCCATTATCCTCTTTGCAATGTGAGCAGGTTAGCATCCTGAGTGTCCCAGCTAGCCTGAGTGTGAGGGGTTTGTGTGTGGAGAGGAGGGGGTTAGGGACAGCATCCAGGTAAGAGCCCACCTAACTCTTCATTGAAGACCTTCCCAGGAATTTGGGTCAGAGAAGGGGAACTCATGGATTGGTGAGTAGCTTTGAGGGCAGAGGGGGTGACACATGGGTTGATGCCTGGACCCCCAGGGCTGAGAGAGAACATGGTCTGGTGCCCAGGTGGTGGGGATAAAGGTGACATGGGATAGTGCGTAACGGTGAGAGGGACAGACAAGCTGGGGGGAGGGGTAACAGGGTGAGGCAGACCCTCAAACTGGTTGCAGGGTTGGGCCTAGGGGTGACACCTGGAGTGGTGCCCAGCTTGGGTGAGTGGGGGGAAAGGACCCTGGAGGACTGTGACTCAGCTGTCAGGTGCAGGACGCAGGATCAGGCTGTGGGAGTGGGGATGGGGTGAGTTTCTCAGTGGTGGGGCCTGGCTCAGAAGCTGAGCAGTCCCGGAGGAGCTTGCTGGGATGTGAGCTCAGGGGGGTTGATCATTTCCTTCTCTCAACCCCCTTCCAGGTCAGTCTGTCCACAGTGGGCTATGGAGACACAGTGCCTGACACGGTGCTGGGCCGGATGGTGGCGTTCGGGTGCATCTCCTTCGGCATCATTCTCAATGGGATGCCCATCTCCATCCTCTACAACAAGTTCTCTGATTACTACGCCAAGCTGAAAGCCCATGAGAATGAGACCAGCCTCACACTCAAGTTCACCAAGAAGATTCGCTTTAAGGAGCGAGCCCTGAAGAAGTTGGCTGAGTGCTGCAGTGGTGACGCCCATATCCACGGCTGAATGGGCCACCCCATGGGTCACGTGACTGGTCTACTCGAGCACCCACCAGGCCACCTGACTTCCTGCCTAGACACACACCCCCACCACCCCCACCAGCAGGGCCATCCAACATGGCTACCCCACTCACCACCCAACCCGCACGACCTGGGTAACAGAACTCCCAACCTGACTACCCGACTACCCCCCCGCCAAATCAACTCGGTCACCAGACCTCCCAGCCTGGCTACCCCACCTCCAACCTTGACACACACTCAGCTAGACCATCCGACATGGATACTCCACCCTACAACTAGGCCATCCATCTGGGTAGGCTAGACACTCAGCCCCCTTGCCCAAGTAGGCTTCCTGGAATTGTCCACCTAGTTCCTTGGCCTGGCCACTTCACCTCCAGGGAACATGCACATTCGCTGTGAGGGAGTGAGAGCAGCAGGTTGGGCTGGCGTTTGCAACGTGATACGACTGCAAAACTGTCCAGGCCGTTTGTAGGGAGGAAGCAGGGAGGCGACCGAGCTTCTGCTGTGACCTGCCTGGAATGTCACGCTCATTCCTGGACAGCACAGTCCCAGGGACAGACTGTCAATGGGGCAGGAGCTCAGAGAAGAGCAACAACAAGGACCCAGGGGCTGGAGGGATGGAATGTGGGGCACAGCTGAAGCTGCCCGGCTTGGCTCAGGGAGTTGGGTAGGGCCTGAGAATGTGCTCCAAGCTGTGAGAGGAAGCAGGGAATTAATGTGACCCCTGGAGGGAGTGGGGCACAATTAGGCTGAATGGAGGAACATTCCCCAGCAGTCAGATGTGTCAGGCCGAGACCTGGTCACCCCCCAGGAAAGCGTGGAAGCTCCACTGCTGCTGACACAACTAGATGCAGGGCTGGCTCTGGCTTTTTTGCCACCCCAAGCAAAAAACAAAACAAACAAACCAACCCGTGGGGCGGCCGGAGCCAGGGTGCAGGGGGACTCCCTGTGCTGCAGACGTGCAGCAGAGTGCACGCACGGTCTAGCGGGGAGGAGGGGGAGGGAGCGGGGAGGAGAGAGAGAAGGGGGGCAGCCAGGACTTCAGCGGGGCGCTCACCACGCGGCCCCGACCACCGTGCCGCCTGCCGGGAGGGCTCTGCACCGCTCCAGTCAGCTGGGAGGGAAGAACACGGGCTGCCATGCTGAGTTTGCTGCAGGGCGCTCCCCTCCTCCGCCCCCTACAGGGCGGCCGGAGCAGCAAACCAAAAAGAAAAAGAAAAAAAAAGGGTGGCTGGAATGCCGCCCCTTGGAATCTGCCGCCCCAAGCACGAGCTTGCTCGGCTGGTGCCTGGAGCTGGCCCTGACTAGATGAGACAAAGCCGGTAGGATATGCTGCCAAGGGCTGCTCTGCCCTGGGCCCCAGGGGCTGATGGGACATCAAAGGTCTTTTCTAGCTCTCGTGCCCCAGGCAGAACCCAATGGACGCCACTGAGAAATCGTGTCTCTTCCTCAAAGAAGCTTTTACAATTGGAGCGCCGAGCCTGGGCCATGGCACAGGGGAAGAGCCGCAGAGCGGGAAGCAGGAGGGGGTGCAGTGTGGGCGGGGCCATGTCTGGCTGGTTGGGGAGGCTGAGCCTATGATACCCACCGCCCATGCTGGTGGGAGCAGTGGTGGTGCCTGCTGAGCTCTTCGGCAAACTCGCTTTTGGGGGGGCTGTTCTCACACTGCTACTCGGTTGGCTCCTGGGAAATCTGTCTGTTGGAGGGCTGAGCCTGAGACTGTATCAGCAGGAATGTTCATCCAATAAAACAGAATAGGACAGTGTGTCATATTCACTGGCAAATGTCTCTGTGCTGTACCAGGGAGAGCGGGTTGGCAGAGCCAGTACTGTCTTTAGATTAGCCAGGGGAAGCTGTTTGCAGACATTGGTCATGAGAGATTTTGCAAATTCGAACATAGATTCCCTTCATAGTCTGCCTTCTATGGACCCTGGGCTGAATGTTTTACAAGGTACTTGCTGCATTCATGGGAAGATCTCTTCTTTTGGTGCAAGAGTCCAGTGCTCTGTCTGGGTGCTGTGTCTGGGGGTGGCTGCTCATGGCCCAGTGTAGGGTGGTGCTTGTGCTTTAAACTCTTGACTGTGCAGACTCAGCTGTCCTTATGTAGTGGGAGGTGAGGGGGCTCAGCTGCACACTTTCCTGCATCTTCCTTGTGCGGGAGGAGATTTTCTATAATGGCCAAACCTTGAAGCGTTAGTGAGTAACTCAGAAAGTTCACACACTTATAATGCCAAAACTATTCCAGCTAGAAACCACAAACCTGTTGAGTTATGGGCAGGGCTGGCTCCACCTTTTTTGCCGCCCGAAGCGGTGAAGGGAAAAAAAAAAAAAAAGCCGCGATCAGCGGTACTTCGGCAGCAGCGCTACCACGCCACTTCATTCTTCGGCGGCAATTCGGCAGCCGGTCCTTCCCTCCCAGAGGGACCCGCCGCCGAATTGCTGCCGAAGACCTGGACGTGCCGCCCCAAGCACCTGCTTCCTGCGCTGGTGCCTGGAGCCGGCCCTGGTTATGGGCCCCATCAGGGAATAAACCTCATGCTAAGTGTAAAGAAAATTGGTTTGGTGTTTCCTTTTCTTTAATTTTTATTCAACAAAACAATAGCTATACAAGAAAAAATACAAATCATAAATCAGAGTTTGCCATAAAGCCATTGCTGTTGGCCACAGAATACATCTCTCAGCAGAGATCTCCTGATTCTGATCAGCAGAAAAATCAGTAAGATTTTCCAGGGTTTGGGATATTTTCTATGGGCCCAGTTTGGCCACCTGTACATGAGGTAGTACCTTTCCTCACAGTGGCTACTCACTGCTCAGCAAATGGGTACCAGGCTCTCTCTAGCCACATATAGGGCCAGTTTTTGCTCACTTGAACACAGCTGTGCAGGGAGCTAAGGGTTCCCAATGCTCACAATTTTAATGCATGCTTCCTGATAAATGGTGTTTAAAGTGCCAGCTCTGGGTACGTGGTGATTACACGAGAATCTCAGCTTGTAGCCAAGTTAAAACCTTGATAATGCCAACCCTAAAGTCTCACCTCCCAGAAGGCAAATAAAGGAACCCAGAATTTATCATTAAAAAAATCTCATGATTTTGAAGAGAATCTCGTGATTGCGGAGATCTGACTTGTGAGTTTTGAGGCTGGTGACACTGAAGGGAAATACCTGCTGCTCACTCGGCCTCTGCCACAGGTGGGGGCGGGGGAGGAGAGGGAATGCTCAGCCTTTCCCCCTTCCCCCAATTCACTGGCCAGTGGAGCGGAGCTGGTGTGAAGGGGCAAATAACCTGCTTCCTTTTAGGACTGCAGTAGTTTACTCTCCGCAGAGCCAAAGGGGGAGCAGGGAAGGAGTTGTGACTGAGTAACCAGACACTCTGGGCTCCCACCCTCTGGCTCAGTCTAGCCCTTAATGCAGCGCTATGCTGCTTGTGCGATGTAGCTCAAATCTCCCCGTTTCTTCAAGGGCACAAACCATTTGCTGAATGAAATATACTGGGGAAGGGTCCCAGTGTCACAGCAGTGAGGAGTGGCTTCCTAAGGAGGAGACAGAATAGATCTGCCCTGAATCTATCGTGTTATGTGCTAGTACCCAACCCCGGGGGGAGATTAATTTTTGCTGCTAAGTTTACCCCATGGAGCAGAGATCAAACCTACAACCCCTGGACTTTGAAGGCTGAACTTCTTCTATAGCTTGAGCTATAAAACCCCCTTTGCTAGTTTCTCCCGTAGCAGGGGCAGTGACTGCCCAAACGTGGGACATCGCTACACTGTGTGGGGGTGGATCACACAAGGAATGACCTTTGCCCTCCAAGGGATTTCACAAGTGCATGACTCTGCAAGGCCAACTCCAAAGATTAAAACACTCATGGAATTGGACCCAAAACTCAGGAGAGGGGAAAAACCCCAGGAACTGCAGGAGGGGGCACAGAACTAGCCTGGGGCTCGGAGGCAGAACGGATGGGGTGCGTGTGAAGGGACAGAATTAATTTATGGACAGGGGGTGGGATCCTGCAGCAGAGGCCAATATTGCCTTAGTAAATTTGGGTGCACTGGCAACCCCAATTACCACCTACATGTGGGGGGGTTGGCATGGGGAGATCAAAGGACCAAACTCTACAATATTATTATGAATTTCAAAGGGGTTGAACAAGTGCCCAAAGTCACCACAGTGGGAATCAAAATCAATGTGATGAACCTGCAGGAACCAACCATTCCCATCAACCTGTTCCCCAAGGACCTGGGACCCTCCAAGGGGGACCCACATCTACATAAGAACGGCCATACTGGGTCAAACCATCTAGCCGACAGTGGCCAATGTCAAGTGCCCAGAGGGAATGAACAGAACAGGGAATCATCAAGTGATCCATTCCCTGTCACTCATTCTCAGCTTCTGGCACACACAGGTTAGGACACCATCCCTGCCCATCCTGGCTAATAGCCATTGATAGACCTGTCCTGTCCTCCATTAATTTATCTAGTTCTTTTTCGAACCCTATTATAGCCTTGGCCTTCACAACATCCTCTGGCAAAGAGTTCCACAGGTTGACTGTGCATTGTGTGAAGAAATACTTCCTTTTGTTTGTTTTAAACCACCTGCCTATTAATTTCATTTGGTGACCTCTAGTTCTTGTGTTATGAGAAGGAGTAAATAACACTTCCTTATTTACTTTCTCCACACCAGTCATGATTTTATAGACCTCAATCATATCCCCTCTTAGTCATCTCTTTTCCAAACTAAAAAGTCCCAGTCTTATTAATCTCTCCTCATACAGAAGCCGTTCCATACCCCTAATCATTTTTTTTGCCCTTTTCTGAACCCTTTCCAATTCCAATATATCTTTTTTGAGCTGGGGCAACCACATCTGCACACAGTATTCAAGATGTGGGCGTACCATGGATTTATTTAGAGGCAATATATTTTCTGTCTTATTATCTGTCCCTTTCTTAATGATTCCCAACATCTGTTCACTTTTTTGACTGCCGCTGAACATTGAGTGGATGTTTTCAGAGAACTATCCACAATGACTCCAAGATCTCTTCCTTGAGTGGTAGCAGCTAATGTAGACCCCACCATTGTATATGTATAGTTAGGATTATGTTTTCCAATGTGCATTACTTTGCATTTATCAACATTAAATTTCATCTGCCATTTTGTTGCCCAGTCACCCAGTTTTGAGAGATCCTTTTGTAGCTCTTCGCAGTCTGCCTGGGACTTAACTATCTTGAGTAATTTTGTATCATCTGCAAATTTTGCCACCTCACTGTTTACCCCTTTTTCCAGATCATTTATGAATATGTTAAATAGGACTGGGCCCAGTACAGATCCCTGGGGGACACCACTATTTACCTCTCTCCATTCTGAAAACTGACCATTTATTTCTATCCTTTGTTTCCTGTCTTTTAACCAGTTGCTGATCCAGGAGAGAACCTTCCCTCTTATCCCATGACTGCTTACTTTGCTTAAGAGCCTTTGTTGAGGGACCTTGTCAAAGGCTTTCTGAAAATCTAAGTACACTATGTCCACTGGATCCCCCTTGTCCACTTGCTTGTTGACCCCCTCAAAGAATTCTAGTAGATTGGTGAGGTATGATTTCCCTTTACAAAAACCATGTTGACTCTTCCCAACAATTTATGTTCATCTATGTGTCTGGCAATTTTGTTCTTGACTATAGTTTCAACCAGTTTGCCTGGTACTGAAGTCAGGTCCCTTTAATTGCTGGGATCACCTCTGGAGCTCTTTTTAAAAATTGGCGTCACATTAGCTATCCTCCAGTCATTTGGTACAGAAGCTGATTTAAATGATAGGTTACATACTATAGTTAGTAGTTCTGCAATTTCACATTTGAGTTCCTTCAGAACTCTTGGGGGAATACTATCTGGTCCCGGTGACTGATTACTCTTTAGTTTATCAATTTGTTCCAAAGCTTCCTCTAATAACACCTCAATTTGGGACAGTTCCTCAGATGTGTCACCCAAAAAGAATGGCTCAGGTGTGGGAATCTCCCTCACATCCTCAACAGTGAAGACCGATGCAAAGAATTCATTTAGTTTCTCCGCAATGGCCTTATCGTCCTTGAGTGCTCCTTTAGCATCTCGAGTGTTTAGTGGCCCCACTGGTTGTTTTGCAGGCTTCCTGCTTCTGATGTACTTAAAAAAAAATTTGTTATTACTTTTTGAGTCTTTGGCTAGCTGTTCTTCAAATTCTTTTTTGGTCTTCCTAATTACATTTTTACACTTCATTTGCCAGAGTTTATGCTCCTTTCTATTTTCCTCATTAGGATTTAACTTCCACTTTTTAAAGGATGCCTTTTTGCTTCTCATTGCTTCTTTTACTTTGTTGTTTAGCCACGGTGGCACTTTGATTCTTTTTCTATGTTTTTTAATGTGGGGTATACATTTAAGTTGCACCTCTGTTATGGTGTCTTTAAAAAGTTTCCAGGCAGCTTGTAGGCATTTCACTTTTGGTGCTGAACTTTTTAATTTCTCAAAAAGAACAGGAGTACTTAAGAAGTGGGCTGTAGCCCACAAAAGCTTATGCTCAAATAAATGTGTTAGTCTCTAAGGTGCCACAAGTACTCCTGTTCTTTCTGTGGATACAGACTAACACGGATGCTACTCTGAAACCTTTTTAATTTCTGTTTAACTAACTTCTTCATTTTTGTGTAGTCCGCCTTTCTGAAATTAAATGCTACAATGTTGGGCTGCTGTGGTGTTTTTCCCGCCACGGGGATGTTAAATTTAATATATTATGGTACCCAATTATATTATGTACCCATTCCCCTGGCGGCAGAAACTCAATGGAAAAACCCTGACCCAGGAATGACCCTGGTGCTTGGCTGGACTGCACAGATATTTATGGGGGGGCCAGGGGCAAAATCTGAAACTGAGCCCCCACCCCCCGCTTCCAAAAAAATTACTGCTGAGAGAAGACCAGGGGACTGGGGAGCAAGCCCAGCCCGCACTCACCCCACAGCATCCCTTCCTGGCCTGCTGGGCTTCATCCGGCTTCCTGCTCTGGGCGCTGCCACATGACGAAGGGGCCATCAGGCAAACCTGAGTGGCTCTGTGATTTCGTGTGTCAGGTCACAGTGCCACTCAGTTTGGGGCCCTCTCAAAGGTGGGGGCAGAGGGCAAATTTGCTTGGGGAAGTGGCAGCTGCATAGCATGCCTTGAGAAGCAGGGAAAACTGCCAGAGAGCTGTGTCCAGAGCCAGCTACAGCAGAAGCCAGGGAAACACATGAAAAAGGGTGTGACAGCTGGGTATCAGTGCAGACACAGGTGTGAACAGGGTGTGATGGCTTGGCATCAGGGCAGATGTGGGTGTGAATGGGGTGGGACAACTGGACATCCGTGCAGAGCTGGGTGTGACGGCTAGACATCTGTGCAGATCCACATGTGAACAGGGTGTGATGGCTGGACATCAGGGCAGATGTGGGTGTGAACAGGGTGTGATGGCTGGATGATGCAGAACTGTAGGATCAGCCCTGTGCAGAACTTCTGGGGAAGCATCAGAAGCGGGACAGGTAACCAGGGCAGAGGACCCCCAAGGAGACACCCCACTAACTGATCCAGGCCTGAAAACCTAGAAACTCTTGTTTGTCTCTAGTGGACTCTGGACTGACTCAGAATCTCAGGGTGGGAAGGGACCTCAGGAGGTATCTAGTCCCACCCCCTGAAGAGACATCTGAGGAATGAGGCCTCAGGAGCCTTAACCTGGTGCACTGCCCTCCCCAGGGCCCAGCGAGGAACCATTATTGTTTTATATTAAATCGCAGCTATTGAAGCCATTGCACTGAGGGTATTTGCAGCTTCCCCTCTCTGCCAGCCCCAAGTAAAAACCTCTTCATTTATAGGGTTACCATACGTCCGGATTTTCCCGGACGTGTCCGGCTTTTGGGGGCTCAAATCCCCGTCCGGGGGGAAATCCCCAAAAGCCGGGCATGTCCGGGAAAATCGGGAGGGAGGGAGGGCTCGGACGGGGCCTCTTTGGCCGGGGCCGGTGCGGGGCCGGGCCGGGGTCGCGAGGCCGGGGGCATGGTGCCGGGCCGGGAGCCGGGCCGGGGTCCAGGGGTGCAGTGCCGGGCCGGGGTCACGGGGCCAGG
Organism: Trachemys scripta elegans; assembly: GCF_013100865.1. Classification (NCBI taxonomy): domain Eukaryota; kingdom Metazoa; phylum Chordata; order Testudines; family Emydidae; genus Trachemys; species Trachemys scripta. Next base: position 13,863,267 of record NC_048319.1, on the reverse strand, counting down.
CGGGGAGCCGGGGGCGCGGTGCCGGGCCGGGGTCCGGGC
>NC_048319.1:13830691-13862988 GCF_013100865.1 Trachemys scripta elegans | reverse complement strand
GAAGATTCCAAGCCACCCATTCTCCTACAGTCTTTCTTGGTTTGGAAACACTGTAGGAGAATGGGTTGCGGGAAGCCTGAAGCAGTGCTGGGCGGGCCGGGGGTGGTCGGCCGGGGGCCGGGGCCGGCACCCCAGGGCCCGAGCCGACCCAGGCTGGAGCCGCCGGGGGGCCAGCCTGGGCCGCGCCTCCTCCCCCCACACCCCCCCTTACCTGCTTCAGGCTTCCCGCAAATTAAATATTCGCGGGAAGCAGGGGAGGGGGCAGAGACTTTGGGGCGGGGGCGGAGTTGGGGCGGGGGCATGGGCGGGGCCCCGTGGAGTGTCCTCCATTTGGAGGCACAAAATATGGTAACCCTATTCATTTAGCCCCTGTCGGAGTCATTGTGGGGCTCCCCAGAGTTAGTTCCCAGAGAGCTTAGTGTTTGAAGCACCTGCCTCCAAGTCCTGCCTCACCTGGTATATCTTGGAGGGCTGGTTTGCCACAGCCCCGCAGCTGTACTAATTTGTGGTGTTTAGATGCTGCATGTGATTATTAGAACTGGGAGCACTGGCTGTTGGGGGTCTGAAAGGACAGGAAACAGGAAGGAGGGGGAGGAGTTGAGGAGGCTGGGAGAGTTATGGAGTGTGCAGCTACAGCTTGGTAAAGAGATTTCCACTGTAAATAAAGTTTTGTTGAAGTTTGTTAATACCTGGCCTGGTTGATACAACATAATTACATCAGTTCCCCCACAACTGCCCCCTCCCAGACAGGTTTGGTGCAGGGCTTTGGGTAGCTTACAGTGCAGGGGAACCCCGGGAGCAATGTAATCCACCTACCAAATACCCAGCCAGCAGGGAAATGGCTAGGAAAGGCAGTTTGCACAGCGGAATGGCAGCCCGACCGAGTGGCTGCACATTCCGCGAGCAAACAGCGCTCTGCCCCAGAACGTGCGCAGGGAGTCGAGACACGTTGGAGCCGCCATTAACTGAAGGTCTGAGCTGGAATATTGATGTTAAGAACCTTCACTAGTTGTTGCCGTGTATTTTCCACTCTCCTGCTCTTGGAGTGTATTTTGCATCCCTGAAAGGAGCCTGCGGCTGGCTTAGCACACGGTGTTCCTGCTTGTGCAGAGCAGGCATCTGAATAAATGGACACGGCCCAGCCCCCAGGCTGTGCTCCTAGTCAGCACAGATTTACCCAGTGTTGTTTTGCCATCAAATCCGACTCTAGGTAGGAATTCAGGGATTAGCAGGTGAGGGGGAGGGTTGTGTCCCCAGGCTAAGCAGCTGCTATTTTTGAAACGGTGTTTGAAAGAGGATTGAGACTGACTTAGCCTTGCTCACTGCCAGGGCCAGGAGACAACGTGTCAGGACCCCTCCCATGCCGGGGACCGAGTGTGACTGAGGGGTGTCACATCAGGAGCTGATGGGTTTTTGCAACATGATGAGCCTGAAGGAGGTGAAGGAGCCCCATAAGTCCCACCTAGTGGGTTATCAAGCTAGGGTTCAAAAAAAGAACTAGATAAATTCATGGAGGATAGGTCCATCCATGGCTATTAGCCACAATGGGCAGGGATGGTGTCCCTAGCCTCTGTTTGCCAGAAGCTGGGAATGGGCAACAGGGGATGGATCACTTGATGATTACCTTTTCTGACCAACTGGCTAAGCAGCAATTCTGCAGAAAAGGACCTGGGGATTACAGTGATGGCTGCATTATTAGGAGCATTGCCAGCAGAGCGAGGGAAGTGATTATTCCCTGCTATTCAGCATTGGTGAGGCCACATCTGGAATATTGCATCCAGTTTTGGGCCCCCCACTACAGAAGGGATGTCGACAAATTGGAGAGAGTCCAGCAGAGGGCAACGAAAATTATCAGGGATCTGGAGCACATGACTTATGAGGAGAGGCTGAAGGAACTGGGATTGTTTAGTCTGCAGAAGAGAAGAAAGAGAGGAGATTTGATAGCAACCTTCAACTATCTGAAGGGGGGTTCTAAAGAGGATGGAGCTCGGCTGTTCTCAGTGGTGGCAGATGACAGAACAAGGAGCAATGGTCTCAAGTTGCAGTGGGGGAGGTCTAGGTTGTAGACGAGCAGACTCACCCTGTGGCACCTCCTGCTGGTTACTTCCGGGAATTAGCTCTTCCAGCGTCCTGGAGCACCCTCTGCAGGCCAGTGGTCCGCCTGTCCTCAGGCCTCCGTGTGCCTCCCTGGACCCCAGTGACTTTTTACCTGGGGTGCTGCCGCCTGGCAATACCCCCACAGTTCTGGGTCTCCCCCTCCCAGGGGAACCCCCACCCACTACCCCCACTTCGCCTCAGTCTTGGCTACTGCCCAGTCTCCATCTAGCCCCATTCACTGGGGCAGACTGCAGTATCAGCCACTCATCACAGGCAAAGAGGTTTTGGACCTGTTGCCTTGGCCTACCCCTGGGCTACCCTCTGCAAACCCCCAGTACCCCTTGGCCTTCTGCTAGGCCGCAGCCTGGGGCTTTCCAGGCTGGAGCTCCCCAGCTCCTCTGCCTTTCCCCAGCCCTGCTCCACTCAGGTACTCTGTCTCTAGCTCCCTGCAGCCAGGCCCATCTCCCTCTACAGCTAGAGAGAGACTGCTCCCTCTGACTTCCCTGGCCTTCTTATAAGGTCCAGTTGCTTGGTTTGGGGCATGGCTCCAGATGCAGCCATTTCCCCCAGTCAGCCAGGGTTTTGCTCCCTTTCGCAGCCCCAGCCCTCTGCAGGGCTTTTCCAACCCCTTCAGGGCTGGAGTGGGTGTTCATCCCGCTACAGTTGGATATTAGGAAAAACTATTTCACTAGAAGGGTGGTGAAGCACTGGAATGGGTTACCTAGGGAGGTGGTGGAATCTCCTTCCTTAGAGGTTTTTAAGGCCCAGCTTGACAAAGCCCTGGCTGGGATGACTTAGTTGGTATTGGTCCTGCTTTGAGCAGGGGGTTGGACTAGATACCTCCTGAGGTCTCTTCCAACCCTAGTCTTCTATGATTCTGTGATTCTATGTTCATTCCCTCTGGGACACCTGGCATTGGCCACTGTCGGCAGACAGGATACTGGGCTGGATGGACCTTTGGTCTGACCCAGTATGGCCATTCTTATGGTCTTATGAGTGCCCAGCACCACCCTCCCCTGGGCATCTGCCCACAGTCAGTGCCAGATTTGCGGGGTCCCCAAATCTGAGCAACACTGTGACCCTGTGTGCCAGATTACAATGCCACTCACTCAAATTTGACCCAGCTGCTTCCCTGTCATGACAGAGGGGCTGCCGAGCCAAACCTGAGCGGTGCTGCGACCCTGTGTTCACCTCATAGACTCATAGACTCATAGACTTTAAGGTCAGAAGGGACCATTATGATCATCTGGTCTGACCCCCTGCATGCTGCAGGCCACAAAGCCGTCCCTACCCCTTCTCTTGACTCTGCTGTTGAAGTCCCCAAATCCTGTGGCTTAGTGACTTCAATTGGCAGAGAACCCTCCTGCTAGCGATCCCTGCCCCATGCTGCGGAGGAAGGCGAAAAACCTCCAGGGCCTCTGCCAATCTGCCCTGGAGGAAAATTCCTTCCCGACCCAAATATGGCGATCAGTAAAACCCCGAGCATGTAGGCAAGAGTCTCCAGCCTGACCCTTGTTAGCCATTATACTATTTACCTGCCACAGCTCGGTAGTCCTTGGCTAAAATCATGTTTTTCCATTAAACCATTCCCTCCATAAACTTATCTAACTTAATCTCATCACCTAGGGCCCAGTGATGGGTTAATCCAGTCGGCACTCATCCCCTCACTCCCAAATGAATCCAAGTTCTTCCTCCCACTGAGCATCCGCCCCAGCCCCAGCCCTCACCCTGACCCAGCCAGAGGATTGGTTAAGCTCTTCATTCACAGGGTATATCCAGCCTCCTGCCTCTCCCTCAGCCCCTGTGAGAGGCTTTCATCAGCCAGCCCTGACCCCTGCTCATGTTATCTCTGGGTAGCTGCTGCCTCCCATTGCTTAACAGTGGCTCTGAACCTTTCCAGACTCTTGCACCCCTTTCAGGAGTCGGATTTGTCCCTCGTACCCCCAAGTTTTACCTCACTTAATAACTACTTGCTTACAAAATCAGACATAAAAATACAAGTGTCACAGTCGCACTATTACGTTCTCATTTTTACCATCTAATTATAAAATAAATCGATTGGAATATAAATATTGTACTTACATTTCAGTTTATAGAGCAGCATAAACAATTTTCAGTTTGTACTGACTTTGCTCTTGCTTTTTATGTATCCTGCTGTAAAACTAGGCAAATCTCTGGATGAGTTGATGGACCCCCTGGCAGATTGCTGCGGACCCTCCCGGGGTACGTGTACCCCTGGTTGAGAACCACTGGCTTAGAACAAGAGCAGCGCAGCAGAGCTGTCCAGGAGGAGGCAGAACTGGGTGGGGCCCAGAGGCAGCTAAAAGCCACAGTTTTCCCAGGAACACTGGTGCTGTTTCCCTTTCACAGGCATTGGCTTCTTACAATTTTTTTTCACACATTTTTTTATGTTGATTTTTTTTGTTGAAAACATGATTGACAATTTCCATTTTTGGCAGGTTGCGGGTAAATGACATGGCTCCATAACCATTTCCAGAGCCTTTTTGATAAAACCATTGTATGAAAACTCCATGGAAAGTTTAAGTACTTGGGAAAAAATTTCAGTTTTGCCAAAAGACTATTTTTCAACAAGAAATCTCTGCACTTGAAAGATGTGTGCAGAGAGCTTCTCTGTGTGTGTTTTAAAAGCTCTCGTGGGGGGCGGGGGGCAGTCCTGCTGCCACTGGAGTCAGTGACAAAACTCCCATTAACTGATGGGGGCGATTGGGGCCCGACTGCGTGTGATTGTGCAGCACCTGAACACACGGTGGTGAGGGCACATTATAAACAACTGGACTTTCCTCAGTAGCAGGGGGTTCGGCCATAACAACAGTGTTTGCCTACACCTCCTCTTCTTCATAGGTCCCAAAACTGCACCCCACTGCCTGGGGTCAGGCTGAAAAGCCATCTCTGAAGCCTCAGCGTGCGGCTTAAGGAAAGGAAGATGCCAAGATCATTTGATTGTGAAACTCTCTCAGAAACCTGGAGTCAGAGACTGACCACGAGGACTTAACCTGCAGACCAGATTAGCCTCAATCCCCCACCCGCTGCAAGCACCAGCCTCAAATCAGGATCCTAATCTTACATTAAACAGCCCTTAGCAGCTGCAGTTTCTGAGAAGAAGTGAACTGTCTCAGGGGCAGAGGGAAGCAGCCACATCTTCCTGTCTTCTGGGGCTGTTTGCTCCTTTGGGAACCCCACCGTTTGGGGACTTTTAGGGGTACACGTTATGACTACTTGCTCGTCATGTTAATCTCTTGTGCTGCACTGAGAGGCAGGCGAGAAGCCAGCAGGGGGGGAGGTAGACAAAGCTGCCCCCTAATGGCTGGGAGATGGAACTTGCTCACCCCGGGAACCCTGCTAGTGTGTGACATTTCAGCTGGGATGAGGAGTAACAGCAGGCCCGGGGGTAGGCTGAGCCCAACGGGTCATTCCATACAGGGCACCTCACAGCATCAGAGCCGCTGTTGGCCTGGACCACGTGACATGGAGAATGGCTCTGTATCCCAGACCTAGACCCCATGAACAGCCACCAGGCTACTGCAGCCTTGCCAAAGGAAACCCCACTCCGAGAACTTCTGTTCTATTTTTAATAGTTACTCTGAATTCATTTTACAGGTTGCATAAGGCAGAAATGTACAGACATTTACAGGCACACTGTACAGGAATTTTCCATCATATATTAGTGCTTTTGCTATATACATATCGTACAGCCTGCAAGGAGGCCTTTCCATGGACAATGCTTCCCAAAGGGTCTCTCCACCACACTCTGTGGGACTGGAACCAGGAGTGGACCTGGGAAATTCAGTTCACTCCATTTTATTTTAAATGCACCCAGTCTACAGCTTTTGAAATGGTACGTAGGCTTTAGCCATGTGACAAAGGCCATGACAGTTCGAGGGGACCAGGGGCACACAAAGGCATCTCAGGCTTAGGCTGCTTGTCTTTAATCAAAGCATTTCCCAGGTGCTTTAGGCAAGTTAGGTGCCCTTTTGATGTAATTGTCCCACTGAGCCAAGTGGTGGCAGCTGGAGATGTGGATTTCTTGCAGGACAGAGATTCTTGAAAGTGTGGTGAAAATGCAGGTACCTCTGGCCTGCTGACCTGAGTGGGCAGCATAGCATAGGCTCACGCTGGTGAGTGGCTCTGGGAGGGTTGGTTCCTGGGAGCAGACGTGTTTACAATTGAGGGAGGGAGGTTCCTTGTTGCCCTGACCCATTCCTGCTCTTCCTTCAGTGGCAGCCACAGCTCCCAGCCACCATGTCATCGTATTGTTTAAGGACAACGTTCTCATCATCATCAAAGTAGAGGAGATTGATGGAGAAAAGTTTGTCTGGGACACAGCAGGGGCTGCTGACGCCCTGGCTCAGTTTGAGGGCGTTGATGATGGACTGCACTGTGGCGTGGTTCGTTGGTCTCATGTTCTCGCCCAGGGGGAAGGGACAGGATCCTTTACAGTGATACGCATTGTAGCTTTTCGGAGAGATGATCCATCCTGACCAGCCAATTTCCTCAAAGTCCACGGAGAGGAGTTGTCTCTGGCATGGCAGGAACTGATCCACCGAGCGGGCGTTCCGCGCCCCGCTCACTTCTGGTGCCAGCGGTGCAGCCGGGAGGTCTGGAGTCTGAGGGCTCAAATCTGGGGGAGGGGGGAATAACAAGATCAGAATAGCGTCCTTATTGATCAGACAGACCTGAAGTGAGACTGAAAGCAAGGTAGCAAGTGTGAACCACTCCCTTCCTGCACCCATCTAGTCACTCAGCCCCCTTCTCAAAAATCCCAGTGTCAATCTGAATCATTGAGCACTTTGGGACTGATTCTTCTCTCACTCACATAGGTTTAAATCAGGAGGGACACCATTCGAGTCCATGGAGCGACAATGGATAGAGAAGAGACACAGGGCCATCATGGAGCTGACATAGCATGAGAGAAAGGCAGGTGTCCAAGCCTAGTTCTCTAAAGAGTTTGTTCTGCTGCAGCTCCCTTCTATGTAAAAAGAAACTGCAAACGCTTCATGGTCCACTGTTTGCCATGGAGCTTTCGGGAGCTAGGAGCACAGGCTTTGCTTTACCAGATCAGAGCACTGGTCTGTCCAGTATCCTGGCTCTAACTGTGGGCAATACCTTGAGGCAGCCATCCCTGTAATACACCTGGCTAATTCCACGGTGCTCTGTGTAAGGAGGAGGGATCTGATCCTTTTGGTGACCAGCTGATAGCCTGAGCCATGACATTTCATTAGCCCATCCCAGCATAATTACAAATGTTATTATCCAACAGCAGGAAATTCCACTGCTTGATCACTGCCACAAGCTGGAGGGAAGCAGCATTTCTTTTCATTTGTGTTAAATTTGCAGCCACTAATTTAACAGTGATGCCCCTCCCGCATTCCTCTTTCATGGGACAGCATAAAAACAAGGGTTTTTAATACTTTATACTTTGCAGATAACTAGCCACTTCCACCTGAGGCTCCCACAGTGCTTTTCAGGGGCAGGCTGGGGAGCGATTGTTATGCCCATTTCACAGAAGGGGAAGCTGCACAGGACAGAGAATTGCAGTCCAGTTCTGCTCTGAGAGGACTCTACCCAAATGGCTCAGGGGACGGGGAGGAGGGAGTCTGCCTCTGAGTCCATGTTGAATCTCCTCAGATTCCACATAAAATGATCTCAGCTGCCAAACTCGCCCCGGATGAGAGTCCCACTGGGCTCTTGATAAGTTTATGGAGGGGATGGTATGATGGGATAGCCTAATTTTGGCAATTAATTGATCTTTGATTATTAGCAGGTAAATATGCCCAATGGTCTGTGATAGGATGTTAGATGGGGTGGGATCTGAGTTACTACAGAGAATTCTTTCCTGGGTGTCTGGCTGGTGAGTCCTGCCCACATGCTCAGGGTTTAACTCATCGCCATATTTGGGGTCGGGAAGGAATTTTCTTCCAGGGAAGATTGGCAGAGGCTCTGGGGGGTTTTCAGCTTCCTCAGCAGTGTGGGGCATGGGTCACGTGCTGGAGGATTCTCTGTACCTTGCGGTCTTTAAACCACGATTTGAGGACTTCAATAACTCAGGCATAGGTTAGGGGTTTGTTACAGGAGTGGGTGGGCGAGATTCTGTGGCCTGCATTGTGCAGGAGGTCAGACTAGATGATCATAATGGTCCCTTCTGACCTTAAAGTCTATGAGTCTCCCTGGCTCCTGCATCGCACCCGTGATGAACCAGAACAAGTGTAGCTGGAATGTAGCTGGGGAGGCATGGAGCCATGGAAGAGTCCAGCCCCCTCCCACAGCTGGCCTGGGCTCCGCACGGGTTAGAAGAGTTCAAAGCAGTGACCCTTAGTTTAGTCAGCAGAGCCCAGATCCTCAAGGGTATTTAGGCACCTAACTCCCATTGTATGGAAGTTAGGTACTTAAATATCTTTGCAGATCTGGGCCCCAGCAACCATGACTTGGAATGGTGAGTAAGGAAGTGATGGCAGCCCCTTTGCAGAGAAGAGCTGCCCTTTATTCCCTGATTATTTCATCGACTCTGTGCCCTTCCCCGCGGAGCATGGGTGGGTTCGCCTGACCTGGGAGGCTGCTGATGGGCAGAGCAGCTCCTCGTCTCCCATCATCAGTGAACAGAACCAGCATGGGCTTCTTGCTTTCATGGTGATCTCTTCCGGATGCAAATCGCACCATGCTGGGATCCACCGGAGCACTCCCCAAGCCGCGGACAGTCACCAGCAGGCCGTGGTTAGTGCTGTCCTCTTCCATCCAGTCACGAACCTGCAAAACCACACAACTGTCAGCATGGCAGTAGCGCCTGTGAAGGGACAGGACCCAGCCCCAGGAAGGCACCGTGAGGTACAGACAGGAGATGCTGGGAACCGACGCGTCTTCCAAACCACTGAGGACATCTCAGTCCTCAGATTGTGTCAATCCAAACCCCCACAGCCTCTCCAGTGAAAGGGGCAATAAAAAAATGCCACTGCCAGCCCTGCCTGGTGACGGCTAACACACAGACCAGCAGTGGGGAGTGAGGCTTACCAGCCCCACTATTCCCCTGTGCTGGGTTTGAATCCTGCATGCAGCCAAGGGGTACGAGCAGCACACATGTCCCTCCGCTCGCCTGTGCTGAGCCCTGCAGTCAGAGAGGAGATGAACTGAGCTTCCCTGAGAACAACTCCGCTTGGGTCTGATCCCAGGTTGGAGCCAGAGCTCCCCAAACACCCCAGCCTGCGGCAAGGCTCACCCTTTATTCTAGAATCCTGTGACTGTCCCTCTGTAACAAACAGCCACAAGTGTGGTAGCCCTGGCAGCTCCAGTCAGGGATCAGGGCCCCATTGTGCCAGGTGCTGTACACACGTGATAAAGACCATCCTTATTGCAAAGAGCTCAGTCTAAGACCCTGATTCCGCTGCTGGCAGCATGCAGGACACCCCTGCTTTCAGTGGGCCTCTGCATGGACACAGAGGTGAGTTGCACACTGTCAGTTGCAGGCCTGGGACCAAAGCAAGCTACTGTGGAAAGTTAATCTGCTGTGCCTCTCACCACAGTACGTAAGCTCTTTAGCCACTTAGGAAAGCAGGGCTCTGCCTGACCCCCTCTGGTATATTGGATAGTGTTCTCCTCTCTGCCCCGCCCACTTGGCTTGCACTGAAGAGTCACGTCTCTCATTGTGTAATGCCCTGGACTGGGAATCTGCTTTGGAAATACAACCTGTTAAAAGCTCTGTGGGGCAGGGACTGTCTCTTTCTGTGTACTTGTGCAGTTCCTAACACAATGTGGCCATTAGGAGTTACTGTAACACAAATAAACAATGGGTAACTGTTTATATTAAGGTTCCCCTTCTAAATAGTTTATGATTTATACATGTTTAATACACGTTTTAATAAATGGTTAAGCTATGGTTATAGAGGGTGGCAAGCCAATAGGTTGCTTATAGTAATCTGCAACCCCTACTGCTGTGCTCACACTACTCATATTCATTATCTGGTAAATGGAACATTCCTATAGAATGTGACCATAGTGATGATAAATTAAGAGATGTTAAACCCCAGCCCTTGCAGCTCATCATTAGCCCTGCCCTCCAGCTACGGCTAAAGGTTGCTCTTATAAGCAAATGGACACATTGCCTAGCAAACCCTTACGGAGGAAGACAAATCTAAGATTGCCACATCTCCTTGGTGCCTTTTCTCTCCCAATTAGTTCTTACATTAGTTACTATTTCTAGAAGATATCTTCTTGTTTCATAATAAACATAGATCTATACATAGATCTATACAACTGTTTGGTGATATTTAGCACATTTTTTTTACAATGGTTCATATTAAAAATATGTACATTGCTCTTGGTATCACCCCACAAATGTAGACTCTGCGCCAGATGTCTCCCTGCAAATATACACATGGTGCCAGGTCTCTCTCCCGAAATATACACCCTCTATGCTACACGTATGCAGTGTACCAGACATCACCACACCTCCCAAAAATCAGCAGCATCAATAGAAAGTTTGGTTCTATTCTGAAAAGTGACTGAAAAAAATTGGCATGGTGGGCTCAGTGTCTAAACACTATCAGGGGGTAGCCGTGTTAGTCTGTATCTACAAAAACAACAAGGAGTCTGGTGGCACCTTAAAGACTAACAAATTTATTTGGGCATAAGCTTTCGTGGGTAAAAACCTCACAGTTAGTCTTTAAGGTGCCACCAGACTCCTTGTTGTTTCAGTGTTTAGTGTCTCTCTGATTTCAAATCAAGACTGCCCCATTTCCAAGGGAAAAGACGTTTGTTCCTGATTGCCACCAGCCCTGCAAACTCAGCCGAGGATCAGTCCTGGTGGGCTCTTTCTGGCTCCTGGATCATCCCTTGGGAGCCTGACCCAAATGGTGGATTATGGGTGTGGTTTAGGTAAAGAGTAAAGAATTTACAGCAGGAATTTAGTTAACAATTCTGCGGCTCCTGCACAAGGCAGACTGGAGCTCAGCTCACTCTTTCTCAGGCACCAACTGGAATGACAAGAACTGGTTTTGATCTGACAAGGCAACTGCTCAGACTAAAGAAGCTGGTGTGTTTTTACATCATCACTTTCCTGATCATAACTTCACTTCAAACTCAATTTTAGCAGAAAGCCAGACTTCTCAGTCCTTTCTCAGGCTGTGAAGATTATAGCCACTGCCCTGACATCTGTACTGTAACATCTGGGCTGTCCATACCCACAGCTGTGTTACTCAAGACGTTTTAACAGTTCTAGAGGAGCCATTTCAATACGGTTCAAAAGCAGTTCTGTAAATAAGATTTAAACCCGGCTGGCCTGGCTAGCACAGCCTCAGTGAAAACCCCTGCGAGTCACCTCTATTGATTCAAGAACACAGGTTTGTGAAATGGGTGGATCTGCTGTCAAGGCTGCAGTGTCAAAGGAGGTGGGCTTTTTCAAATGGTGGCACAGAAAAGCCTTTGACAGACATCCTCTCCCCCCTCAGCAGCTGCCCCTCTAGGCTGAAGCAACTGGAGGCCAAGGAAGGGCATTGGTTTAAAAAGGCTGGGGATGGCAGTTTTTCTGACAGAAGGGACAGGAAGGTTTCATTCTTCCTCTCTGTACACATTTGAATTTAGGCTGAAGACACTTACAGCTTGTGTGATGCCAAACACCTCCCAGCCAGAGCCCTGCAAAGCGATAAGTCTGGCTGCCAGCAGTTTCTTCCCTTCAAAGGAATCCAGTTTGTTCTTGTCCAGGACTTGATAGACACTCACCTGGGAATTGTGAATACAAGGTAGTTAGCACCAGGTGCCACTGGAAGAGGAAAATCTCATTGAAAGTCTATGTTTTAAAGGAGAAGAGATGAGGGAAAGTCAAACTAGCCTAGTGAGAAACCTCTGTAGTCTGAGGCCTGGTCTACCCATAAAAATTGCACCAATTTTTTATAAACCGATTTACTTAAATTGGTGCAATTTATTGTGTGGACACTGAAATTGATTTGAAAGTGGTTTATATTGATTTAGCATAAGTCAGTAAGGATCCAACTTTGGTGAGGTCAGCACACAAACCAGGGGCCAAATCCCACTCTCAGTAAATGTACAGGAGTCACTCCAGATTCATAGTAGTGTCCCTGAGAGCAGAATATGGCCCATGCACTTTCAAAGCAGAGACACATGCACTTCTCATCTCTCCTTACCTGGCAGAAGTGATGTCTCTTGTAGAAAGGCCCCTCAGCCACCTTAGTCCGCAGTCTGAAGAGATGCAGCTCTGCTGTCAGGATCCTCTCGTTCTTAGCCACACTCGATAGGATGAACAGGAAATGCATCTCATCACTGTGAGCTGGACCAAAGGGTCAGATTAGAAACTTTGGTGACCCCAGTTTCAGCCAAACTAAAAAGGAACATCACATGGGCACATTCTAAACACTCTACTCTGATGCCGCACATCCTCTGGGAGGATGTGCTTCATCAGTGCCTATGGGATACTGCTTACTCCAGGCCTCCCCTTGGCGTCTAGGATCCAAACAAGCACCAAGAGTCCTGGAAAACTACACACAAACACTAGCACATCAGACCATTAGAGCAACCGAAGCCACCAAGAGTTCTTACTTTTATCCAAGAAGCTGCGGACGGTGTTTCCCTCCAAGATGTCAGGGTCTTTGGTGATGCCATCAGCTCCTGCTACCGTGTTGTACAGGTCCACCATGTACTGGGGAGGCTGCTTGATATGGTGGGGAGAGCGGGGAGGGTCTTCTATACCAAATACTTCCAAAAGCCTTCTAAGAGCCTCCGTTCTCCTGTCTTCTGAATCCTCCTCTGGAAGGACATTGGGGGGTCTGGGATTGCAGCTTTGCAGCCTGGCAAGAAGCAGCAGCAACAGGAGTCTCAGCATGGCTGTCCTCTTCCCGTCCCCCTGCACAACTCCCACTCCCTATCCAGCAGCACTTTTATAACAGTGCGGAGAGCTGGAATTAAGTCAAATATGCAAATGAGCCATCAGGAAGGGTAAAGAGAGCTAATTGCAGTGCTAACAAGGTGCGAAACTGGGCTACTGAACGCCTTTCAGCAATTAGCCCAGTACACAAGCTGTATGGAGCAGGAAGCGCACTTGTGTACTCTTGTTCTTTGAGAGCAGAATGTGGAGGGAAGGGAGCAGGCAGGAAGGAGCACCTGCACTGCTCTCTGTAGTAAACATCCATGTCCATTGTAGTAAGGCACTGGCTGAGCGGAGTTTGCTCTCCATAGGAGACTAACTGCCTTCTAATGATGGCATTAATGGGGCAAACAGGAGGACCTTTGTGCTCAGGAATTGAACAGCTCTGAACAAAGAGTGGAGGAAAGGGTAGAAGGCCTCTGCCCCCCATGTAGTAGAGGTAAGAAATGCACCTGACAGATAAGCAACCGCTGTCCAGAGGGATGAGAGATCAAGGCCAAGAGACATTTTCTAGTGCAATGTCCAAGAAAGATACTTCAAACCATGCATAACATGGGGGTGGGAGGAGGAAAGAGAGGGCAAAGACAGCAGACTGCCACTAGTCTGAAAACAAATACCTGGACCTCGGGAGAAGTGCCATAGACCAGCCACCTTCAACCACCACCATTATAACCACCTGGGTGTCTAGATCTGTTCTGAGCAGAGTTAGACGCTCAGATGGTTAAAACACAGCTTAATACTGTAGACACAGCCCCATACTGAATGGACAGAGGGGCTCAAACCCTGTTCCCTGCTGTGAAAACATCTCCTGGACATATGAACTACCTCCTAACAGCAAGTCAGTGCTCAGTTGGGACTAGAGGGTCAGGTATTGCTGTGGGACAGCTCTGTCACTACCCTGCTGAGAAGGCACTTGCCCTCCGTTTCTCTTCCTCCCCTTTGTCTGTCATGTCCATTTATAATGTATATTCTTTAGGGGGGAGACTGTGTCACCACGTGTCTGGACAGCGCCTACCATGGCAGGCTTCAGGTGCTACTGCAATACACATGATAAATAAGAACTGTTTGCCAGGCTAGTGAAGTTGATTGATTTGATTTGCGAGATGCATCTCACGCATGCCAGGATGAAAAGCCAAGAGAAGCATAAGAGCAACCCCAGACTGTGCTCATGAGCTCTTGGCCTTAATGTGGGCCCTTCCCAGCCAAATCTTCCACCCTCCATAGCCACAAATGGGAAAAATCCCACACACCCAGGAGAAGCTGCCTCAGTGACACAAAAAGAAGAACAGGAGTACTTGTGGCACCTTAGAGACTAACAAATTTATTAGAGCATAAGCTTTCGTGGACTACAGCCCACAGACACTGAGAGGGACAGAGCAGGCAAGGCCCTCCTGGGCGGGGGACAGACATTCCTGATATGGGGGGAGTGAGGGGACGGGTTCAGCCAGCCCTGTCATGGGGGTGGGTGGAGGGAGTGCGGGGGCTCAGCTATTCCTATCATGGGGTGTGTGAGCAGGGGGGCTTAGCCATTCCTGTCACAGGGGCATGGGGGGGTCAGTCATTCCTGTCTCAGGGATGGGGGGGAGGGGTCCACCATTCCTGTCACAGGGGTGTGTGAGCAGGGGGGCTCAGCCATTCCTGTCACAGGTGTGGGGGGGTGGTCAACCATTCCTATCAAGGGGTGGGGTGGGGATGGGGCTTAGCTATTCCTGTCGCAAAGGGGTGTGGGGCAAGTCAGCCATTCCTGTCTCAGGGATGTGGGGAGCAGAGGGGGCTCAGCCATTCCTATCACTGGAGGGGAGGGCTTAGCCATTTCTGTCACAGGGGTGTGGGGAGGTCAGTCATTCCTGTCTCAGGGATGGGGGAGAGGGGTCTGCCATTCCTGTCACAGGGGTGTGTGTGTGGGGCGAGATGATAAACACCAGTTACTTTCCGATTGCTAATAAATGTCCTGAAGGGAAGGTGGCTGGAGGGAAGGCATGGTCCCTGTGCCCCATATACCTGTTGTCCTGCAGGGGAGGCAAGGACCAGGGGCACAGACAAGCAGAGGCTATTGTTATCTGGTTCATTTAAGCTGAAGGGTCAAATTTTTGGATGACATACCAATTTTCAAGGACAGAGTTTGGGTCACAAATTGCATGGTAGCAAACGACAATATTCTGGATTTGAAGTGGAGGTTGATATTCACAGGCACCAGAGAGCAGTTTATTTTGATGGGACAGTTACTGTTTTTGGGAAGCAGTTTCTTTGGGTGAGCATAGCTCATTAAGTCTGGGAACAAATAGGCGGCAGGGGGCATATGATATTTATATCATCAGAAAGCCCTTGCTAAGAAATAGAATATGTTACCAAAATATAAGAGTGATTAGACTTTCTCTGATGCTACAGAGTAGTTGCCATCTAGTAAGTGACAGTTAGCAGTGCACACACACTTTCAATACCATTTAACTAAGGCTAAGTCTACACTAGGAAATTAGGTTGCTAAAAATCCACATCCCTGAGTGATGCAGTTAAACCAACCTAACCTCCAGTATAGACAGCGCTAGGTCAAGGGGAGCATTCTCCAGTCGCCATAGCTACCCGCTCTCGGAGAGATGGAGTACCTATGCTGACAGGAGAAGCCCTCCTGTTGCCATACGTAGTGTCTTTATTCAAGTGCTACAGCTGCAGTATTTTAAGTGTGGTGCTGCCCTTAAAAGAAAAGATTATTGAATGTCAAGCTCAAGTGCTAGGCTTATCTTTTCCATTAACTGCTGTTACATTATTTCTTTGTACTTCACAATTCAGGTGCCAGGCAACTGTCATCTTTCTCTCACTTTACTCATAAAGTGATCGAGAAAGTGCATACAGCCATTTTAAACAGAGCAGTGAATAGAGCCCACATCTTCAACATGAGAGACTGTTATCCCCTTAGTCACACTGCTTTTCAGCAGACACCTGCTAAATCTCTGTTCTTGGGTGTTCATTCTGTAGTACATTCCTCTCCCAGATCCAGGACGCATGATTCTCAGCATTCTACTGTTGTCTAGAAAATATTTGTGCAACCCGTGTGTGCTCTCTGAACTAGCCGAGGTTTGTGGTGAGGCTATGAAGATCATGCTGCTGACTAGTGTGGAATGGGGGATCTGTTTAGTTAAGGCTATAGCTAAGGGTCTCTACCAAACTGGATTTTGCATTTTCTAAAATGTACAAAAAAGTCAAATCAACCTGAAAAACTAGGAATTCGGCAGTATGAGAAAGGATTCACAAGCTCATGTCAGACAGAGCCAGGAACAGAAACTAGCTCCCTCATGTAGCCCAACCAATAATTAAGCTAAATTAATGTCCTTGTCTATGCAGTCTGTTCAGTGCGCCTACTCCTGCCTATCCTTCTCTGCTAAGCACAGTGAGACACGCAGATGAAGTTTCCTTGTAAACAGTTGCACACAAACACAGGTCTGTGCAGTGAATGAGGCAGGATGTTTGAAAGAAAAGATGATGAGCCTCTGGTTGATACAATGGGCCACAGCAGAACTGGTTTCTCTCTCTAGCTTTGCATAGATTTCCTAGGTGCTCTTGGGTAAGACATTTACCACAGAATGTTTCCAGGTAGCTAGTAATTTTGGCCTTAATCTCTCTGGACCTCAGTTCTCAGGGTATAATGGGGATAATACTCCTGCCCTACCTCCCAGAAGAGCTGTGTAGAATTGTGTAGTGAGACGGAAGAGGCATTGGACAGATGGGGGTTGGGCTGGGGACGGGGCCTGGACCTCTGCTGTTCAGGGAGGGAGTAGAAAATGGGGTGCCTAGGTAAAGCAGGCTGTAGAGGCAGGAGACAAAGCCAGAGACTCTCTCCTGTGGTTTGTGTAGTGACCCAACCACCCCCTTAGGTGCTGTAGGAAACACAGAGGGGCCATGCCCACCCCTCCAGCCATTGGGTCACTTCTTGTCAACTTGTGTGATTTTACTGTGAGTCTCACCATTTGTGGTGTTTTTTCTTAAATCCCCAGTTTCTGGAGTCATGGGATTATGTCAAAATCTCAGTTTCTTTCTTCTTACTTTTTTTTAATGTAAGTTTCTAACCCTTGTGGTTAAAAATTTGAAAATATGCCCCGAGCACAACCTAAAGGCTCAGAAACCAGAAGATTAAGAGGGAAACTCCCCACTACCACATTTGAAATAAAAAAAAACACTCATGATTTTTAGGCCAATCTCATGTATTTTTGGACCTGAGTCAAAATTTTTGAACACTTGAGGTTGGCAATACTGGGAGACTCACTATCCCTTAAGAACATCAGAACGGCCAGACTGGGTCAGACCAAAAGTCCATCCAGCCCAGTCTCCTGCCTGCCGACAGTGGCCAATGCCAGGTGCTTCATAGGGAATGAACAGAACAGAACTGAGCCTTAGGATCAGAGGTCGCTCTAGCTATAAATGAACTAGGCAGCTGTCTAGGATGGTGGTGATGGCCTGGCCACTCCTGATGCAGGGGTGGTAGAACCAAATTTGAGTGGCTTTGTGATTCTGTGTGTCGGGACCAAATATGCCAACCTAGGCCTATGAGGAAGGGGGAGGCACACTGAAGTTTTGCCTAGGCTGCCAGATTGTCTTGAGCAGCCTCTGTTTAGGAGGCTCATAATGACCCAAGCCAAAGAGGCTATTTTGGCTTGTTTAGGGCAGATCTGTGCCTCAGGAGTCTTTTAAAGCTCTTGGGGCATCCCACATTCCTCATCATCCATTCTCTGGTGGTGGGGATGCTCTGTGGGGGCCTTTGGGGGTACACCCAGTTATATTGAGGGCATATTTGGGCATGTTGCAGGGCCCGGGTCAGTGCTGTGCTCTGTTTAAGGGTTTTGGTTTTAAATTGACAACAGTGACTATGGTCCAGGTGTTTCTGAAGCCACAATGTTACCCCAGTTCACTAGACTCCCATCTCTGAGACGTGCATTGTTCGCCATTGTCACCTTAGCACTGTACCCCGGGTGAGATCAGGGGGATGTCTTAGGACAGGCGTGGGGAGAACGTTGTAACATACATTTCAGTAGTAGTGATTAGGCTCTTTCCTTTGACGAGATGGTGGCTCTCACAGGAGCTGTTGTGCAGGCCGGGATCTCTGGCAGTGGTTCTCTCTGCAGCACTAGTATCAGGGATGAGTCAAGCTCCCTGAGACTCATGTCTAACATTGTCTATAAAGACCTGCTGTCCCAGCCATGCAGATGAGTAAACCCACTCTGGGTTAGAGACAACGGCCAGATCTAAAAGTTATCTAGGCACCCAATTCCCAATGAAATCTCCTCCTCTCATCCCATATCCCTGAAGAGAATGTCAGTATGAGAAGGAACAACAAAGCACAGATTGACGAAAAACAGAACAAGTACAATTAAAGGGCTGTTTCACACATGGCACAACCATGTATCCTTAACTCAGCTCCATAGGGAGGGCAATAGCAAGTGGGAACATCTCAGTACCTTGCGTCTCCCTCACAGCCAATGCCATTTTCTCTGTGCCAACACAACTCCACTTCAGGACAGCTCCCCTCAGTGTGGCCTGGGCAGCAGCAACAATATAGGGATCGCGCTGGACATACTGAACTACCCTGTCCTCCTTGTTTCCAGCTGCACAGTCTCAATTAAAGAGGCTAATTATGTTTTAGAGGATTCCCTGTTACTAGGTTCCTGTGTTTTAGGCACAGGAACCTAAAAGAACAATCCTCAAAGAACAATCCAGCAAGGAGCTGCCATCTCACAGGGTGTGTGTGTGTGTGTCATTCTGTGTGTGTGAAACAGCCCCTTAGTGGGGCATTTCCTGGTCTTTATACAAACCAATGGTGTGGCCTCATCTGGAATGCTGTGTGCAATACTGGACACCTCGAGTCAAAGAGGGTAGAGCTAGAGGGGATTCAGAGAAGAGTGACAAGAATGATCAAGGGGCAGAAAAACTCTCATAAGAACATCAGAACGGCCATACTAAGTCAGACAAAAGAGCCATCAAGCCCAGTATCCTGTCCTCTGATAGTGGCCAATGCCAGGTGCCCCAGAGGGAATGAACAGACAGGTTATCATCAAGTGATCCATCCCCTGTCATCCAATCCCAGCTTCTGGCAAACAGAGCCTAGGGACGCCATCCCTGCCCATCCTGGCTAATAGCCATTGTTGGACCCATCTTCCATGAATATATCTAGCTCCCTTTTGAACCCTGTTATAGTATTGGCCTTCACAACACCCTCTGGTAAGGAGTTCCAGAGGTTGACTGTGCGTTGCGTGAAAAAATACTTTCTTGTGTTTGTTTTAAACCTCTGCCTATTAATTTCATTTGGTGGCCCCTTGTTCTTGCATTATGAGAAGGAGTACATAATACTTCCTTATTTACTTTCTCCACACCAGTCATGATTTTATAGACCTCTATCATATCCCCCCTTAGTCGCCTCTTTTCCAAGCTGAAAAGCCCCAGTCTTATTAATCTCTCCTCATCTGCACACAGTATTCAATATGTGGGCATACCATGGATTTATTTAGAGGCAATATATTTTCTGTCTTATTATTATCTATCCCTTTCTTGGTGATTCCCAACATTCTGTTCACTTTTTTTTGACTGCCGCTGCACACTGAGTGGATGTTTTCAGAGAACTATCCACAATGACTCCAAGATCTCTTTCTTGAGTGGTAACAGCTAATTTAGACCCCATCATTTTATATAGTTAGGATTATGTTTTCCAATGTGCATTACTTTGCATTTATCAACATTAAATTTCATCTGCTATTTTGTTGCCCAGTCACCCAATTCTGTGAGATCCTTTTGTAGCTCTTCGTAGTCTGCCTGGGACTTAAATATCTTGAGTAGTTTTGTATCATCTGCAAATTTTGCCACCTCACTGTTTACCCCTTTTTCCAGATCATTTATGAATATGTTAAATAGGACTGAGCCCAGTCCTGGGGGGACACCACTTTTTACTTCTCTCCATTCTGAAAACTGACCATTTATTCCTACCCTTTGTTTCCTATCTTTTAACCAATTACGGATCCATGAGAGAACCTTCCCTCTTATCCCATGACTGCTTACTCCGCTTAAGAGCCTTCGGTGAGGGACCATGTCAAAGGCTTTCTGAAAATCTAAATACACTATATCCACTGGATATATCCACTGTTTGCAGGATCATGCCTTAATTTATATTTTTATTTACTCTGTGTGTTGTTTTAGCTCCTAAATGCACCAATCAGAGATCAGGGCCCTATTGTGCTAGGTACTGAATACACATATAACTAAAAGATAGTCTCTGCCCCAAACAATTTAAAATATGACTATGCCTTCCTAACTAGCTAGGGGGGAAGGGATAGCTCAGTGGTTTGAGCATTAGCCTACTAAACTCAGGGTTATTAGTTCAATCCTTGAGAGGGCCATTTAGGGATCTGGGGCAAAAATCTGCCTGGGGGTTGGTCCTGCTTTGAGCAGGGGTTGGACTAGATGATCTCCTGAGGTCTCTTCCAACCCTGATATTCTATGAAATAGCAAAGGCCCAGGGTACCAGAAAAATGAAAGGAGCTGCAGCAGCTCAAGAGAAACTACCAAATCAATGGAAATTTATGTCTGTTTCAGGAAAGATTAGGCCCAGTTCTTAATTTGCCTGAATTGATTTTCCCACCCCTAGTTATATACTAAGAATATTAAAGCAATTGTCTATTATACCCTCACAGCGTATACATATACATGAGAGCTGGGAAATTGTGCAAAAGTGTTTTGCAAATACTCAGTCAAATTTTTCAGTGAGTTCTTTTCAGCTATGTTCCTGCCCCTTTTGTTATCACTTTCTACACACAGTTCTGTGATCAAGTCTTGTCGACATGAGTGTTTATGGCACATTGGAATAGTCATAGAAAGAGAATTTAAAATTCAATTTCCAGAAGTACTCAGATACTCTCTATTTTAACAGTAAGCAAGCAGGATGAAAAACGGCATCTACTAAAAGTAAACATTTTTAAAAAACCAGGTAATTGCACCTGAATTTTAAAGAAGTTGGCTGAGACTCCTGGACAATTGATATTTGTAAAGGCTTAGAAACCTGCATTATAGTGATAGACTCAAGGAGCTCAATTTATTTAGCTTAACAAAGAAAAGGTTAAGGGGTGACTTGATTACAATCTATAAGTACCTATATGGGAAAAAATATATGAGAATGGTTTCTTCAGTCTAGCAGAGAAAGGTCTAACATGATCAATGGCTGGAAGTTGAAGCTAGACAAATTCAAACTGGAAATATGGCATACATTTTTAACGGTGAGGGTAATTAATAATTGGAACAATTTACCAAGAGTCAGGGTGGATTTTCTATCACCGGAAATTTTTAAAACAAGATTTGATGTTTTGCTAAAAGAACTACTCTAGGAATTAGGTTAGGGATATGCTATGGTCTGTGTTATACAGAAGGTCAAACTAGATTATCATAATGATCCCTTCTAGCCTTGGAATCTATGAATCTTTGATGGTAACTCTGAATAACTTGAAAAACTGAGAAAATTCCAGATGACTAGACAAAAGCCAATGTTCTGCCAATATTTAGAAAGGGTAAATGGGGTGCCTGGTTATAGGTTAGTAGGTCTGACATGAATCCTGGGAATATTAATGGAAAGACTGATGTGGAACAAAAATATAATTAATGCCAATCAACATGGTTTCACGGAAAATAGGTTTTGTCGTTTGATATCATTCTTTGATAAGATTACAAGTCTGATTGATAAAGGTAACTGTGTTGAGGTAATATACTTGAATTTTCGCTTACTACCATGTGATTCCAACTGAAAAATTATCACTATATAAAATCCCTGTGGCACATATCAGACTGCTCAAAAACAAACTAATAGATCTCAAAGCATAATTGTAAATGGGGAATTTATCAATGAGTTGGGACTCCTCAGGGGATGGTTCTCTCTCAACCCATTCAACATTTTTATCAGTGACTTGGAAGAAAATATAAAACAATTTCCGATAAAGTTTGCTGATGACACACATGGGGGGTGGTAAATAATGATGGAGACAGGTCACTGAGACAGAGCGATGGGATCTCTTAGTAAATTAGGCCCAGCCAAACAACACTGATTTTTAATACAGCCAAATGCACAGTCAGACATTTAGGAACAAAGAAACAGAGGACGGCAGACTGTATTCTGGAAAGCACTGACTCAACAGGAGCTCCCAGTGCGCTATTGTGGCTTTAAGGGCTGAAATGATTCTTGGATGTGAAAACAGGACGAGGGAGTCTGCATACAGCATTTATGAGACCGCTGCTAGAATACTGTGTACAGTTTCCGTTTCCGTACTTTAAAAGGGATATTAAAAAATTGGGGAGGGGTTCAGAGAAGAACTACAAAAACAATTCAAGGTCTGGAAAACCTGCCTTACAGTGAGATACTAAAGATACTCAATCTTTTAAATCTATTGAAGATTAAGAGATGATTTGAGCATGACCTATGATTACCTACAGAAGGAGATACTAGATCTCTTTGATAGGCTCTTTGATCTAGCAGAAAAAGGCATAACAACATCCGATGGCTGGAAGTTGAAGCTAGACAAATTCAAATTGGAAATAAGAGGCAACCTTTTAACATTACCAAAAGAAGAGGTAAATTTATCACCACCAGGAGCCTTTATACTGAGGTTGGAAGTCTTTCTAAAAGCTACGCTCTAGTCCAACCACTAGTCCCTGGGCCTGATAGTCTCAGTGACACACTTGGGAGTTCTCTCCCCTGCAGGAACTCTCTGAGTCCAGCCCATGTTATGTAGGACGTCAGATTAGATGAGCAGAGTGGTTCCTTCACAGCAGGCGGCTGGGGGAAGTACAGGTTCAGGGAATTGCCCAGGCAGTCTCTGGGCTCTTATGCTGCTTCAGTCATAATTGCAAGCTGCTCTGCCCTCATCACAGGGGCACTTTAGCTTGATGGAGAAAGTGATGGAAGGGTTAAAATGATGGGCGAACACCGGACTGTTCTCTTCAACCACCTGGAGTCAGCCAGCAACTCTGCTGAAGGACCCTCCTGAGTTTGCTCCCGCACCTGGCTGCAATGTTGGGCAGCTCCTTAAACCTTCAGTCATCTCAGCAGTGGAAGTGACTAAGCAGCAGCCGGCAGCCTGGGACGGGCTGCTCTGCCTGATGCTCTCACGGGGCTGGCAGGGGCAGAGTGGTTCTCCTGGCACCTTTCATTTCCCCACATCACAGACTAGACTGACTGACCTGAAATTGGATCCTCTCATGGCCAGGCAGTTTGTGGGGTGCCTGGCCCATTTGAGCCCCTGCTAGGCTGCACTGTACAGGGGATTAAGGTTTAATGGGATTAGGATAACGTCGAAGGCTCCTTTGAAAATCTGTGTCTATAATTTATTCTAATCCAAAGTAACAAGGGTGAGAGGGCTCCTAATTACCCAGAATACACAGGGAGCTAATTACAAGCAATGTGAGTAGCTTTTAGTTAATTGGCAGAAGGAAACTATTCAGATTCTTTCCTTCCTCTCCACATTTCCCCATTGCCAGGGCCAGGGCTGTCTGTAATACAGAACAGTGCAGGTCTGGGACTGTCAGATCCTACACAGCAAGAAAGGGAAATGTCCAGATGAGCCTCTGCTCCAACACATTCCCCTGCCTCCCCTCCCCCATTCCTACTGCCTCCCCAGTCCTGCTCCTTTTGCATCCCCCACTGCTGTTCCCTCTCCCCGATTCCCGCTTCCTCTGCCTGCCTCCTCCACTCCCTGTGTCTGTGTGTGTTATGGGGCATTAGCCACGTTGTCTCATTTCAAGCATATCTTGTATGTGAGTGTATATTTGTAAAAACTAAAGGATGGCAAAGGTGCTGGATCCTGGTGGGGTCAGGCCTGGGAAGGCCCCCTAGCTCTCTCGGCTGTAATGCACTTTGCCTGTTTTCACAGGACACGCAGACTAGGCATGCAATTATTCACATAGAACAGGCGAGAGAAGAACACTGAGGCACATCAAAGCCCATCTTTAGCATTTGTAGGTTCTGGCTCTTACAAGGCCAATTTCTGGCTTTGAATACACATGGGCGCTCACTGGAGTCCTTAGGAGCCGCAAATGCTCCCCAGACACAGACTATGGCCCGCAGTGTTTATTAAACAGCTGCAAAACATTCTGGAGGTAGTTAATTTCCACACAACCACTGTTTAAAATACCTTTAATTTATAAAATAGCCTTCTCTCATTTACATATAGTACAGACAGTCTGGCAGAAGGTGGGCACAGCAGGACAAGGTGCTATTTGCATTCTCCCCTCCTTGTGCCCTCCCTGGAAGCTCCAATCCCTCCCCCCCCCCCCAAGTCTCTAATAACTCCCACAGTTACACTTCTGGATGGCGAAGATGGTGCGGATGTTGCCACTGCGGCTCTTGAATGTGTGTGTGTTGTACTGGTGAGGGACACAATGGCTGGAGGCACCTTCCGCCCAAACCAGGCATTTCTCTCCATTCTGCGAATCCCTGCGGTTAAAAAACAAAATCATTGACTACCCAGATGCGCAGAAGATGTAGCACTCTCAGTCTGCCCAGGGATCTGGGTTCATAGCTCACATCCTGTCACAAAGCTGGGCTCACAACTCATGTCTGGTCTCTGAAGCAAGTCTGGGTTCACAATTATTATTTGTATTGTGGTAGTACCTAATAATAATGCCCAGCTCTCATACAGAGCTTTTCATCAGTAGATCTCACAGCCAGTTACAAGGGAAGTATCATTTCCCCACATTTTGCAGATGGGGAAACTGAGGCACAGAGCAGTGCATTGACTGGCTCAAGGTCACTCAGCAGACTAATAGCAGATTCAGGAATAGAACCAAGTCTTATGAGTCCCAGTCTAGTGCTTTGCCCACTAGGCTACACTGTCTCTCTGCCT
Organism: Trachemys scripta elegans; assembly: GCF_013100865.1. Lineage (NCBI taxonomy): Eukaryota > Metazoa > Chordata > Testudines > Emydidae > Trachemys > Trachemys scripta. The sequence continues at coordinate 13,838,145 of NC_048319.1, read as the reverse complement.
AGGAGCCCCCGTCATGGACCAGGATCCTATTGTGCTAGGTGCTGTACAAACACAGGGAAAAAAGGATGGTTTCTACCCCAAAGAGCTTACAGTCTTCAGCATGTAAAGAGACACTACAAGGAGGACAAAGCAATAGTAACAGTACCAAGAAACTATTTTTAAACACCCAGAGAAAGCATTAGCAAACTGCACAGAAGACTCTAGACAATGGGGGTGGAGAGTGGTTAGGCTGCTCTCAACCCAGAAGTGGAAAGATGGGCTTGGAGCATCTGCCAATTTAGATTCTGTTTGATGCTCTCTCACAGGGGCCTTGGTTGAGCCATTTCATCTTTCTGTGCCTCAGTTTCCCCACCTGTAAAATGGGGATCATTTATTTATTGTTGCTTATTTGTTTCCGTTTGTGCCTATCAGAACTCCCTAGGCATGGTGCAAAACTAAAACAAACTGTAACCAAATACATGTCAACAGGCAGGGAAAGACAGCTGTTCTCATCCTCAGACAAGTTCTGACCGCACCAAACCTCAAAACAAGCAGCACCACTGCCCATTTCCCAAACCTCACCCACCCACCCAGACAAAGCCTAGAACAACAGGCGAGTTTGCAGCATGTCAAAAAGATGATCAAATCCAGGCTCTGGTACATCAAGGGAGAAAGTGAATTTGAAAACCAAAGACTGTCACCAAGAACACCCTGTTACCAGCCCCCTCTCATTTAAACCAGCTGTAGATTTGGGATGTCTGCAGAGGGACATCTATGGAGAGCAGTGGAAGGGGGAAACATTCCACAGGGAGGGCATGTCACCATGCCGTGACTTCTATGAGCAGAGAAGGCAATTTCAGCCAGATAGCAGGGCCATCTTTCCATCACTGCCATAGTGTCGGCAGTAAGATCCTGGCTAGCTTTGGTGTCCAACAAGAAGGATGTTGATACATTGGAGAGCATTCAGAGAAGAGTCACAAGAACAATTCAAGGATTAGAAACCTGCCTTATACTGTTAGTCTCAAGGAGAAAGGTATAACATGATCCAATGGCTGGAAATTGAAGCTAGGCAAATTCAGACTGAAAATAAGATGCACATTTTTAATGGTGAGAATAATTAACCATTGGAACAATTTATCAAGGATCGTGGTGGATTCTCCATCACTGACAATTTTTAAATCAAGACTGGATGTTTTTCTAAATGATATGATCTAGAAATAATTTGGGGGAAGTTCTATGGCCTTTGCATTTGGCTGTCTGATAGAACAAGAAAGCTTGCATGTTCTTTGTCCAGGTTCTTATAGTGCACCCACTGCTGTAGAAACAGTGTCCAAGTTATAAAACTCACACTTGGATTGCCATCTTCAGAGTCAATGCTTGATTCTCTTTGCTCGAATCTCATGACATTACTACAAATAACAATGTGGGATGTGAATTTATGAAAGACAAGTGAACTCAATGCAGAATATATTGGTGCAGTTCCCTACCAAACTCTGAGACAGTGGAGCCCAATAACAATGGTAATACAGTACTAGTTGGCAACCAAATGAAAATGACGGACGCCTTGGAGGCAGCTTGGACGCTGACTTTACACTCGTTCAATTGCATTCAGGTCAATGGAGATACACGGATATAAGTTTGGGCAGAATTTGTCCTTCATTCTGTAGGGAATCTGCATTTTTAGAGGATTGTAGCTAACCCTACTGCAAGGGGAGGGGCTGTGTGTGACCAGCTGTGCTTACCTAAGCAGGCAGTGATTCCCTGAGGTGCAGCTCCCCAAGCACCGGCCCACATCAATTTCCTGAAAAGATTTGCAAAACAAAGACATGAAAATCACTTGCAAGGCCCTGCCGATAACCACCCAAAGGGACACAGCATTCCGGCTACTTGGCAGTAAACCCTGCTTGTGGGGCAGTGCTGTGTCCTGATACGGGCTACATGCAAGGGGTTATTTTAACCCATCTTTAACTGACTAATAGTATTAAGTCTGGTAAAGGATGCAGCTTTCATTGTGTCAGAGGTACTTTAAAGATAAAGTCACATTAAACATTTCACTGAATTTTTTTGCCCAAGAAAATACAAGGTATTGCTTTATAACTTAGTTTGGGATTGTAGATTAAGCCATGGCAGTGAAATAAAACCTGGGCAATACGCAGATATCGTACTGGTGTAACTATTTCAATTAGATATGTGACTTTTTAATGAAGTAATTATACCAGTATAACCCATAGCGTGGGCCCACTTATGCTGGTATAAATTTGCTTATACCAATATAACTTATTGCCCTTAACTGTACAGGAATAGCCATGCTGGTATAGAGCACCCTTAAGCCAGTTTAACATGCATCCACACAAGAGTGGGAATTGTACGGCTTATAGGTAAAGCAGTACAACTTTTGTGTTTGGACAAACCCTGAGACCCTTTTAGAGCCGCATGCAATCGACTAACCTTCAGTCGCTCCTCTCTGTCCCCAGCAGAGTTGTGTATGATTTCATAATAATATTCCACATAGGAAACTCTATAGCAGGTTTCTTTCATTTCACAGTTTTCCAGAGTTTGAACCATCTCAACACCATTTGGGCTTTTGATCAGAACACCATCAAACTTTGTAGGTGCACAGAAGAGTCCGTCTGAAAGAGAATAAGAGTTTAATTGAATGTAGGGCCCAGTCCTGAGGCCATTGCATGTGCAGCATTCCTGCTGAGTATCTTCAACATGAGTTCTATGTACAGAGCAGCTGCAGGATGAGGCCTAAATCATGCAAAGTATAACATGGAAAGTGCTCACTTTCTGGGTTCGGAGCTGGTCTCTCAGTTAGCAAGCCCTGGGCACACTTCTTTTTGCCAACTCGAGCCACTGTTTTGATTTTTATGTTGCTCTCTTGATGATTTCACTGCGTGTGGCAGTGATATTGTGCTAGATGCAGACATCATGCACCCAACAGACAGGCCCTTCTCCAAGGGCCAAATCCCAAAGTCCAATCTTCAAAATCAGTTCGAGTTATGTCTGAGGAAGAGCTGCAAGACTTAGACCCAATGAATATTTCATATATTTTTTAAAATAATATATTAATGGCTGAGCTACCAACAGGTCTAGGGAGGAAGAAAATTTACTTTTACATCATACAGGAAGCCAAAGCCCTTTGCAAAGGAAAGTATTGTCCTCAGAGCTACTTTGAGAAGTTGAGTAGCATAGTAGCATATTGTGATGTTCAATTTTTCTGGATTGCCTTTTGGATTTGATTAGCTCGTCTCCTCATGACCCCCTGCCTGAGCTGGCAGACATCACTTTGATGTCACATCTGCTTAACACTTTCACTTTGGATCTTAGTGTTCAACACTTCCTGCCCTTCCATGAGTTTTCACTATTATTTTCACACAGATCTGACAGACACTGGCTCATGGAGGTGATGAACGTTCTCTGATGTTCTTCCATTGCACAGCATTATGGTTTATGAGCTGTACATTTTCATGCTGTGTTTTTGATAACAGCCAAGGGTTGACATCTATTCCAGACAATTGATGAAGGGAGTCAATATATAAATGTCTGGAAACTGATAAAGGACATGTGTTATTGGCGTGATCATTATGGGGATTCAAGAGGGCTCAGTATTCAATGGGCTCTGTGCTGTGACCTACACTGTTGAACCCTTTCATCAGCACTCTGGTTGAGTGGTTTTTAAAAATTACTGTGGACTCACTTCTTACACTAAAGCTTCTCCCATGGGCTCTTAGCCATCCAGCCTCCCAATCCTGATCCCATCCCTACTTTGAGGCAAGTATAGGGCCAGACAATGGCAAGCCCCAGTAAACTGGGGAGGAGAAGATTGCTCTTTGAGACAGACAACCCAAAGGGATGGGGTAAGGGTGGGACCATGGCCCACACCAGCCAGTAGAACTGATGCAGTTCTATGAATACTAAACCCTATTAAAGGGCATGACATCCCCTCTCTGGTTTTCCAAGCATTGCAATCCTCGAGTCCATCCGCCAAACAAGATCTGTGGTTTCAAAGCCACAATGTAGCCTATAATGCCGGGCTGTGTGAAAAGACAATATATTAAGCCAGGAATCCAGTTTGGTCTATGTAACCACTCTAAGAAGCCAAGATGATACTGAACTTATTAATGGGGTCAGCCACTAGGCTACACCTCCCCTTTTGTCTTGGTGCCCTCGGTGTGGCCTTTGCAGCTGGGTACTGCCTTCCTGCATGTCTCTGACTCATCCAGTTCTGGTGTCCAAAACACTGATCACAGCTGAATTTACCCCAAAGACAGACCCAGAGCTGCCACAGGGAAAGGGGGTGAAGAGGGAGTTGTTTCAGTTTAGTTCATTCAAAACCACAACATTAGCAATTCAAACCCTAGGTGAGTTCTGGAGTGGGCTAGAGCCAGCAGAAAGGATCATCACTCTTCATTATTAGAAGCAGCTTTGCAAACCACCTGGCAGTGCTCTGTGGAAAACAGCATCAGAACCACTGTCCTAGACGGAGGTGTAAATTCAACAATGGTCCAGTTTGCAGATGATGCCAGCACTGGATGGGGAGCAAACAACCAGGACAGAAATAAACTACAAAATGTCCCGAAGGGATTAGCACAGGAGATTGAGACAACAAGGCGAGATTCAGCACTAATAGCAGGAAGCCCTATGTACAAGGAATGGAAATACAATGGAGAGACTGAAAGCAGAACCTTGGCATGCCGGGTCATTGGCTCACACACTGGTTTCCTCATCCTGAGTGTGGCTACTGTGATATGAAATAACCTTCATCAGCAACAACATTCTTCAAGCAAACTACAATTTTTTAAAATAACAAAGTGACTGACTTGAAGGGTACAGACACAGTCTGTCCAATATGGCTCTTCGTTAATGCATTAGTTGAGCATAAGGATAGCTGTTCGTCTCTAACCTTCTCAGCCCCCTTTCTCCTGTGAGGTAGCTAAATAAGGATGACGATCCCTGTTTTACAGGTGGAGGAGGGTGGCTAGGTGATACAGCAAATAAGAATCAGACCCAGGAGTCAAACCCTAGTTCTCTGGCTTGCAGGTTGAGCTCCCCCAGCCTTTAAGCAAGTCATTCAGCCTTTGTGACTGCTGTAAAGAGGGTGTGAGAATACTTTGTGCTTTTCCAGCTGTGCATCTCCAGGCACTTGACAACACAGGAAAGGTGTCATTGGCCTAAATGTTCGCAACTGACCAGTGATCAGGTGCCCAGCAGCAGATGCCTGGAAGGGGCCAGACTTCCAGAGGGTGGGTGCTCAGCGCTGTCTGGAAACTGGGCTCCCTCAAGGTGTCTCAATTTGGGCATCCCAAATCACTGGTTATTTCTGAACATTGAGAACTATTGGTGGATTTTCAAATCTGCCTCCAGGATTCTGAGGCCAAATTCATCCAATGGGAACTGGATGTCCACATCCTTTGTGCAACTTTGAAAATCTCAGCTCAGCCATTATTGTCACTTTACAGAAGGGAGAAAGGGAAGCGATTTGAGCTGACACAGGAAGTCAGAGGCAGAGCTAGGAACGGAACTAGATCTCCGGGAGTCCCACCCCTGGGCTTTAACCACTAGATCTTTCCTCACATACTCCACTGTGTCCTGTGTGGGAACAAAAGATATTTTAAGTAGAGACACTCTGCTACACCCCATTCCTCCAACCACACATGGAATATCCTGAGGGAAAGAAAAGCCTCCACTGAGCTTGGAGACAGAGGGCCTAATTCTTCCAGCCCCTACACCTGTGCAATTTGCATATACAATGCTTACACTCACTTTAGTTCTGCATTATTAGTTCTTGGTTGGCTGTGTCCTCCTACCAGATCACACACATGCTGTACTGCTGAAGGAGGCCAAACTCGCAAGGAGTCTGAACAGCACACACATTTCACATCCAGAGGTCCCTGTGTTTGTTATCATGCCATTGGCTTTGGACCAGATTTTTTAAGGCATTTAGGCATTGCTGAACTCAGCATTGCAGTGCCTAGCTGATTTAGGAGCCTAAGCAAGCCTATGTGATTTGGGCACATAATGAATTTAGCCTATGATATTTAGGCACTTAGGGTACATCTACACTACTCGCCAGATCGGTGGGTAGCAATCGATCTATCGGGGATCGATTTATCACGTGTAGTGTAGACGTGATAAATCGATCCCCGATCATTCTCCCATCGACTGCTGAACTCCAGCTCGGCGAGAGGCGGAAGCAAAGTCGACGGGGGAGCCGCGGCCATCGATCCCACACCACGAGGACGCCAAGTAAATAAGATAAGCTATTCTTGTAGCTGAAGTTGCGTATCTTAGATCGATCGCCCCCCGCCAGTGTAGACCAGGCCGTAGGAATCTAAATCCCATTTGCAGTTAATAGGATTTAGGCCCCCTAAGTGCCTAAATCACTTTTCAAAACGAGATTTAGGCTCCTAAATTAGCTAGGCATTACAACGCTGAGCGCAGCAATGCCAATATATCTTTACAAATCTGGGCCTTTCTCTTCTAAGGACTTGTCTACACTACGCAGCTTTTAGCGACAAGGCTGTGTCAGTGTGTGTAAACGTTCTCTGTCGGTATTTTGTCAGCACTTTTGTTGACAAAATACTTCCAGCCCCGCGAGCAGAGTTAGCTTTGTCAGCAAGAGTGTCGCGTTCACACTGCCACTTGCGTCAGCAAAACTTTTGTCTTTCGCATGGGGGGGGAGGACTTTTTTAAGTACCCGTGAAAGAGAAAAGTTTTGTCAACAACGTCGCAGTGTAGACAAGCCCTAAGTCTCTCTGGATTTATTTCTCTGCTGCTGCTGTTTGCAAATCGCATTCTTGGAGAGTGAGTCTTTGTCCCTCTCTAGTGGCTGGTCCGCATAAGATATTTATTAGTAGAGCTAATCAAAAACCTTCTGATGGAAGAGTTTTTCCTCAGAAAATACCGATTTGACAAAACTGAAAGTTTCATGGAATCCTATCAATTTCATCAAAATTTTCAACAGGAAGTTATTGTAATAATTTGTTTAGATTTTATCATTTCAATTTATATGCTATATTAGGTGATAAGTTATGACAGAAAAGTCAAAATGATAAAGTTCAAATGAAACTTTTCAACCTCATTGAAATGAAATGTTTCAAGAAAATAGTTTTGATGTGTCTGAAACATTTTTTGCAATTTTTGTTTTATGGTAAATTTTGAAAATTCAACTTTTCATTCCAAGTGAGGATGAAAGGAAATTTTGAAATGTTAGAATTTCCTGCGCAATGAAAATTCTGTTTCCTGAACAGCTCTGCTCATGTGTCTGCTACGGCTCACAACTGCTGAACTGGATTGTTAAAGTCCAGCAGCAGAAACTCAGGTTTTTAGCACTGAAGGTTACAAGTTCAAAGTTTGATGTCACTCCAGTGACAACTACAAAGAGCAGCAAATCTATTAGTTGTACATAATCTCCTGATTGTAAAGCCAATCTCACGATTTTTGGTGAGCCTGACTCATGATTTTTGAACATT
>NC_048319.1:13779367-13822063 GCF_013100865.1 Trachemys scripta elegans | reverse complement strand
GGTGGGGGCAGCGTGCGAAGCCCCCTGGCTGCCCCTACACATAGGAGCTGGAGAGGGGACATGCTGCTGCTTCTGGGAGCCATGTGGAGTGGGGCAAGCCCCTGACCCTGCTTCCTGGCTGGAGTGCTGGAGCGGGGCAAACCCCGGACCCTGCGGGAGCTCGAGGGCCGGATGTTTAAAGGAATCTGGCAGGCCGGATGCAGCCCCGGGACGTAGTTTGCCCACCCCTGGTCTAGAAGATACACACAGTAAACAAACAGGAACACAAGCACTGAAGTAAGTGTGTATCTATACGTTTGCATCTGAACGTACTGATGCCTCTCATGCCCACCACATAGACATTTCAAGCAGTTAGCAAATAACAGTTAATGAGCTGACACACTAAAATGGAAAGAAAACAAAAATCTGTATCAGAATACCTTTCAGAACACTAGGAAGTATTCAAACGTTTAAAAAACAAAACAAAACAGGAGAAAAGGATGAAGATGAGTGCTTCACATGGAGTGGCCCAATTATGAAATGTAAATATTTATAGGCTAATAGTTCTAAGTCTACAACAGTAAACTGTTTATTCAAATGAAAAGGTTTATTTGGGGATTAAAGAGCTATTGTTTTCTTAAACTCAGAGGTGGCATGTTTTGAGTTCTCTCTTAGTTCTGCAGCAAACCACACTGAATTCCATTAATCAAAGCATTAATCTACTGAATGCTTTTTCGCCCTGTCCTTCCGTCCACCAAAATAAACTCCGATATTTACCCAGTAAAATTATTAATAGTTTTTCCACCGATTGTCACCTGTTTTAGTAGTTGGGGTAATAAACACCGATAAATTCCAGGGGAAAAATAAATAAAATAAAAACTGAAAACGAAGGGCCCTATATAGTCTTGTCTCCTTTTGCAGCCAGTGGAATACAGTTGTGGAGGCTTCCTAAACCATCTATGCAATTTTGACTGTAAATTTGATCATTTAGTGGTTAAAGAACAGGACTAGAACCTACAGAGTACTTTTCCCAGCTTTGCAACGGCTCAATGTGACATTAGGCAAGTAAATTATTCCTCACATGCCTCAGTTTCCTGGGGCATAAAGCAAGAACGATCATCTCTACCACAGGGAGGGCTGTGAGAATTAATCCCTCTCAATGCCTGAGGTCCTCAGGTGAAAGTGCTGTCAAAGTGCATAGTAAAAAGAACAGGAGAACTTGTGGCACCTTAGAGACTAACACATTTATTTGAGCATAAGCTTTCGTGGGCTACAGCCCACTTGTTCGGATGCATACTGATGATACAGTTGCATCTGATGAAGTGGGCTGTAGCCCACGAAAGCTTATGCTCAAATAAATGTGTTAGTCTCTAAGGTGCCACAAGTACTCCTGTTCTTTTTACTATGCACTTTGACAGCACTTTCACCTGAGGACCTCAGGCATTGAGAGGGATTAATTCTCACAGCCCTCCCTGTGGTAGAGATGATCGTTCTTGCTTTATGCCCCAGGAAACTGAGGCATGTGAGGAATAATTTACTTGCCTAATGTCACATTGAGCCGTTGCAAAGCTGGGAAAAGTACTCTGTAGGTTCTAGTCCTGTTCTTTAACCACTAAATGATCAAATTTACAGTCAAAATTGCATAGATGGTTTAGGAAGCCTCCACAACTGTATTCCACTGGCTGCAAAAGGAGACAAGACTATATAGGGCCCTTCGTTTTCAGTTTTTATTTTATTTATTTTTCCCCTGGAATTTATCGGTGTTTATTACCCCAACTACTAAAACAGGTGACAATCGGTGGAAAAACTATTAATAATTTTACTGGGTAAATATCGGAGTTTATTTTGGTGGACGGAAGGACAGGGCGAAAAAGCATTCAGTAGATTAATGCTTTGATTAATGGAATTCAGTGTGGTTTGCTGCAGAACTAAGAGAGAACTCAAAACATGCCACCTCTGAGTTTAAGAAAACAATAGCTCTTTAATCCCCAAATAAACCTTTTCATTTGAATAAACAGTTTACTGTTGTAGACTTAGAACTATTAGCCTATAAATATTTACATTTCATAATTGGGCCACTCCATGTGAAGCACTCATCTTCATCCTTTTCTCCTGTTTTGTTTTGTTTTTTAAACGTTTGAATACTTCCTAGTGTTCTGAAAGGTATTCTGATACAGATTTTTGTTTTCTTTCCATTTTAGTGTGTCAGCTCATTAACTGTTATTTGCTAACTGCTTGAAATGTCTATGTGGTGGGCATGAGAGGCATCAGTACGTTCAGATGCAAACGTATAGATACACACTTACTTCAGTGCTTGTGTTCCTGTTTGTTTACTGTGTGTATCTTCTAGACCAGGGGTGGGCAAACTACGTCCCGGGGCTGCATCCGGCCTGCCAGATTCCTTTAAACATCCGGCCCTCGAGCTCCCGCAGGGTCCGGGGTTTGCCCCGCTCCAGCACTCCAGCCAGGAAGCAGGGTCAGGGGCTTGCCCCACTCCACATGGCTCCCAGAAGCAGCAGCATGTCCCCTCTCCAGCTCCTATGTGTAGGGGCAGCCAGGGGGCTTCGCACGCTGCCCCCACCCCAAGCGCCTGAGGACTGATCAGCGTGCAGAGCCACTTGGCTGTGCCTCCACTTAGGAGCTAGAGGGGGGGACATGCCGCTGCTTTTGGGAGCTGCTTGAGGTAAGTGCTGCCCACAGCCTGCATCCCTGAGCCCCCTCCCACGCCCCAACCCCCTACCCCAGCCTGGAGACCCCTGCCGCACCTTGAACTCCTCGTTCCTGTCCCCACCCCAGAGCCCGCACCCCCAGCCAGAGCCCACACCCCAACTCCCACCATACAATTTCCATACCCGGATGTTGTCCTTGGGCCCAAAAGTTTGCCCACCCCTGTTCTAGATTAATACATAGCCTTACTTCAACAGGCAGCTTTGCATATACACACGCACTAATGTGTTATTAGTGCTCATACAGTGCATTATATTTTCCTAATAAAACTAGTTATTTTTATATATTTGAATTATATAAAAATAGGGGGAAAATCAGAAAAAAATGAATAATTCTTTTTGTAAAACCCAGAATTTTTTTGTTAAAAATTGGTTTAAACTGAAAACAAAGGGGCTTAACTATATACAACTTTCAATAGTTACAGACCTTTTCCTAATGAATATAGTAGACTGACATATTTCCTAATTTGCACTCACTGTCAAAAACAAGCTGCACATTGGTCCAAAAAAAGATGTTACCTCCCCCAAGTTGTTTCTCTAATAGCCTGGGACCAACACAGCTTCAACTACCCAGCACTCCCAAGATTACTCCCGAGAATCAAGTCGTTTTGGTACAATACACCTCTGAGCTAATGCAACTTTGAAGGCTGCAAACATTTGTCTTGAGAGTAAGTTCAATACATTTGGTACAGAAAATAAAGCTTGTTTTGTTCAGGGGAATGTATTGACCAATTAACGAATCTGCCCACTAATTAATATTTTGTGAAATGTACTTTTAGTACCTGGTTATGTAAGTGAACAGTAGCATTAGCCTTTTAAGGATCTTGTTAGGAGTGCAGCATCCCAGAGGTTGATTAGGCAGCATGCCTTGGGGTGTCACCATTACATTTACTTACTTCAGACCTTAGCTCTTTGGGAATAAAATGACAGTGAAGTCTTGGGAGCATCCATAGAATGGCCAGAGGGCTGTTGATGATGGAACATGTTTAAAGGAATCAGGCTTCTCAGAGCCTAAAGGAGAAGTTCACTTACCGTGCCCAACATAGACGGAATGGCTCTGCCTCCTGCAGCAGCCCCTCTCTGCAAACAAGTTCCTTCCTTCACTCTCCCCGCTGATGGCTCCTGCACCTGCACTCACAAAACATAAAGCTCATCCGATCCCCAGCTTACAGCTTGAGCTGCCTTCCTTCTTTAGCTGGACGGGGACTTGGAGCTCCAAGCAGAAGGCACACAGACCTCATTTCTTTAACTTTATGATTTGATTTAAGGAATAAGCAGGATCAAAGTAGTTAAAAATGGAAATGACCCATTAGATCTCCAAGACTACTCCACGGCAAGGATAGACTGTACACACTCCATCATTAATTACCATTCATTAAGTCCTTGATTCACCCATCCCCATTCTCACTTTACTCAGCGAGGCAGAATCATGCCCCAGCATATTGCTGATGTCTGACAATCACCTCAGCACCGTATAGAAGAGGGAGCAGACAAGTAGAGATGATCCAGTTCTCCAATAAAGGACGAATTGGATAGTAAAATAATTTTACACTTGACCTTAGCACTTCCCCTGTTCATTCACAAGTCCTTCACTCCTTAACATCAGCACACAGAGCAGTAAACGCCATAGGAGGAAAAGAGAAATGAGACTTACTGACAAGGCTGGGAATACAGACAAGGCCACTGAGAAGCACGGTCGCCAGTGGAAGGTCCCTCATAGCTGCACCCTTGAAGACACTGAATTGTCTCCAGTATTCCTAGCTCAGATATTTATAGCTAGAGCTCCCTTAGCAGGGGAGAAGGCGCTTGCAACAGAGACAAATGGGTCTGTATATTGCTGACATATGTTGCCAAGATTGTGATCTGAATAAACACCTAAGTGGCCTCAGCAGTAATGGAATCTCATCACCAACTTGTCTAGGGGAGCGGGTTGCAGCCACACTTCAAAGCCTTGCTTGGAAATGGCAGGTTTTCCACCCCAGGATGCGGGATTTCTCCCTCGGGGGCCTTTGTTCTCACCACCACTTTCAACCTAATTAAGCTCTCAGTAGCTTGGAGTCATTTTTAAGTTGTCTCATTTAAAAGAGACTCAAGTTCTTCAGCCTCATTCATTGCACTGAATGGCCTATTCTCTGGAGATAACCGGCTTTTGTTTCTTTTCAACACCAGACTTTAGATTAACCCTAGCTCTTTGGTAAACAAATACACCATGCAAGGCTCAGCAGATCTGCAGAGCATTCCCTCTGGAGAGCAGCCCAAGGCAGGTATCTGGGCCTCCCTTTCTGCCTTTCTTTCTTTCTTTATCAGAGGGGTAGCCCTGTTAGTCTGTATCCACAAAAAGAACGAGGAGTCCGGTGGCACCTTCAAGACGAGCAGATCTGTTAATCTTTAAGGTGCCACCGGACTCCTCGTTGTTTTTTCTTTCTTTAGCAAGGCTGAACCCTTCAGCTGGGAAGAAGTTTCTTTCTTTCATGCTCAGTAAAAACAAGCAGGAAAGTTCCTCCTTCCTGAGGAGCAGAAGCACCATGGACCCTTCCTGCGTGCAGCGAGGAATTCTCTCTAGAGTGTGCATTGGTTTCTGGGACTGCAATACAACCCCCGAAAAGCTCTCACAGCCTTGTGTAGCCTAGGAAAACAGGTCCTTCTTTCAACTGAGGCAAAGCTAGTTCCACTGAGTTAACATGATTGAAAAAAGCACCTTTTTTCCTGGTCCTAAAGAGGCCACGACCCACAAGCGTAGCTATCAGGGTCCCACTTTGTTATGTGGTTGAGCAAAGTCATGGCTACAAGAAACTGGGCTGTCAGGTTCTGTGTCCGTAAAAGGTCACTCGTGTGAGAAATGGTGGCAGGCCCGCAAGCACTGCTGTGAGGGAGAGGTTGCAGAGCAGAGGGCACTGAGCAGAGTAGGTATTAGGCACAGAGGAGAAGAAAGAGGGTGCAGGGATGAAAGCTCATTGCATAGGGTATGGAGGACAGACCAGGGCGAAAGTGGCACTGAGGTGGGGCACTAGGTGGGGAGGGAGGGTACGGAGTCTGGTGTGCACAATGACTCCACTTTTCTTTTTTTACCTTCTGGCTTCTATCAGGTTGGAAAATGAAATGACCGTCCCACACCATCCCTGCTGCATCTCTGGGCTCTGCCTCTGTGACTGAGGAGAAGAAATTGAATCCCACAATGGGTAAGAGGGTTTGCAAAGGCCTTACACCAGGGGGCTGGGATGGAGATAGACCGGAGACTCCCTTGTTAGCCAGGTGATTGATTAGATGGAACCCTGATGTCTGCTTCCCCTGGTCACAGTCACTTGCAACTGGGCTCCCGGAAATCTCCTCAGGGTGTATGTGTTGATTGTAGTCTCCTTATTCTGTACCCACAGGGGCAAGAATGATAGAAAAAGGTCATTATGAGTGAACTCCAACAGTCTCTCACAAACCCCAGTGCACAGGCACACAGCTGGGAGGCTGTGACCATTCCATTGATAAAGACACAGCCCCCTTGTGGAATGCAGTGCAGGGTACAAGTCCGAATTCAACCAGTGGTGCACAGGGTGCATTTTTTCTTTGGCCCATACGTCATCTTACCACCCTCAGTTACAGTGAGGAGCACCCCATGACACGCTCTGCTTACGGTTGCCTGAGCACCTCTGTAATTATAACCTGAGTTTTCCAGCACTCGGAACTTCCTGAAACGTTCACCTTTGAAACTGAAATTTTCCAGTCTTGGAAGGTTGAAAAGCCTGAAGGTGAATTTCATAGTCGGGCATCAGGGCAAAACCAATTCACCCGTTTCTGACAGGAAGCAGACAGGAAATAATACCCCTTCCCCAAGATGTAAAAAGAATTGGAACAGCCCAATCGTCCAAAGGGCTGACTTTGGCAGAGAAGTAGCGCTCTCTGAGGAGCAGAGCCCTTCCTTTCTCTGAAAGAAACTGGCCTTGATTTGATAGTTAATTATTATTTGTATTGTCATAGTGCCTAGGCGCCCCATTCATGGACCAAGCCAATGTACTCTGGGAGGGACTGGGTTTTTTTTAGAGTTTTTTTTTTGTTTTTTTGTTGTTGCCTTCCTCTGGAGCAGGGGTCGGCACCCTTTCAGAAGTGGTGTCCCGAGTCTTCATTTATTCACTCTGATTTAAGGTTTCACGTGCCAGTCATACATTTTAAGTAGGTCTCTTTCTATAAGTCTATAATATATAACTAAATCATTGTTGTATGTAAAGTAAATAAGGTATTAAAAATGTTTAAGAAGCTTCATTTCAAATTAAATTAAAATGCAGAGCCCCCCGAACCGGTGGTCAGGACTCGGGCAGTGCGAGTGCCCCTGAAAATCAGCTTGCGTGCTGCCTTTGGCACGCGTGCCATAGGTTGCCTACCCCTGCTCTGGAGCAGGGATGGCCACAGCTGGAGATGGGACACTGGACAGAGAGGGATAGGGCTGTGAGGTGGCATTGGGCATTCTCTCTCTCTCAGGTGCTTGGCTGATCCTAACTCAGGGATGGTCAATTATTTGTCAAGATCCAAATTTCTTGGTCAAGGTATAGTTGAGGTCCAGACGAAATAATAAAAAATATAACAACAATGATAAGTAAATAAAAAGATTTTGGTGTCCATTCCAAAGTGTCTGGCGGTCCGGATTTGGCCCATGCCTATTGACTACCCCAATCTAACTGATGGCCTTATGTGGGGTTGGGAAGGAATTTTTCCCCAAGTCAGATTGGCAGTGACCTTGTGGACTTTTCACCTTCCTAGGGCTATCTGGCTCTATATCATTTAATCATTTCCCTGCCACTGCAGGAGCCTCGGACCCTGATGCACCTCAGTCCCTCCTCTTCTCTGCCTGTGCCATATAACAGTCTAGTCTCCTGTGGGCTGTAACACCTTGGTCTCATTTTGGTTGTTGGGGTTAGTGTGTAGGTGCAGGGCAGGGTAGGTGGCCTATGATCTACAGGATGTCAGACTAGATGAACTGGGGGGTCCCTTCTGGCCCTAATTTCTAGGATTCTAGGAGGCCCCCAAGGTGCCAGGCGCTGTACAAACACAGAACATAAAGACACTCCCTGCCCCAAAGAGCTACAGTTGTCCATATTTGAAAATTAGGTTCTAAACCTTTGCAGGAGCAGATTTTGTGAAGTTCATAAGTGTCACTAAGCATAGGCGCCAACTCCGGGGCTGGAGCACCCACAGGGAAAAATGGTGGCTGCTGAGCACCCACTGGCACCCCCCCCTACTCCCCACCAGGCCCCACAGATCAGTGCCTCCCCCTCCCTCCCTGCGCCTCCCACCCTCCCCAATCAGCTGTTTCACAGTGTGCAGGAGGCTTTGTGAGGGAAGGGAGAGAGTGCGGCGCACTGGGGGAGGGAGAGGAACAGGGCGAGAAAAGGTGGGGCAAGGGCCTTGGAGAAAGGGGTGGAGTGGGGGCAAGGCCTGGGGCAGAGCCAGGGTCGAGCACCCCCCAGCACATTAGAAGGTCAGCACCTGTGTCACTAAGGACAATTGCATGGTGCATCTGTGCACAGCCAACTTAGCTTCACACTACAGTCTCCAGGGCTGGATTTCCAATTAGGCACAGTAAGCAAGTGCCTTGGGGTGCCAGCATTCTAGGGGCACCTTACCTCTCTAAAACTGTGTGCAACACGAAGGTCAACTGTAGGCAGGAGGGGCACTGAAGATGCTGTGCCTACGGTGTAAATACGGCCCTGAAAGCCTCCATTTGCAAAAGTGTCCACGCATTTTGGATGCCTCAATTTTTGGATAGCCACATAGGGCCCAATTTTGTCCTCGGTTAAAACAAGCCCTTGGACACATGCAGTCTACTGCTCTGCATTCCCACCAAAATGGCCTCTTTCCCTGTGGGAATGAGCACTGGGTTGGGAGCCAGGAGATCTTGAATTACTTTGTCACCTCTTCCACTGAAAGGTCTCACTTCTCTTTGCATCACAACCCCCCCCCCCTTTTTTTGTTTGCAAAGCCCCATCGTCCTAGCCTAGGGAAGTAGGCAAATATCGTTACTCCCATTATAGATTGTGAAGCTAAGGTTAAACAAGTCATGCAAGGGCACAGAAAGCTTGGGACAAAGCTGGGAACAGAACCAAGAGCTCTGAAATGAGACACTGGGCTTATTCACTACAAGACTGCGGGGGAGGGATAGCTCAGTGGTTTGAGGATTGGCCTGCTAAACCCAGGGTTGTGAGTTCAATCTTTGAGGGGGCCACTTAGGGATCTGGGGCAAAATCAGTACTTGGTCCTGCTAGTGAAGGCAGGGGGCTGGACTCAATGACCTGTCAAGGTCCCTTCCAGTTCTAGGAGATAGGATATCTCCATTAAATTTAAATACCTATTGGAGAAATTCAAATCTAAGTGCTTAGTCATGCTGCCTGTACAATGGGGTTACCCCTGCTGAGCCACCTTTATGTGCTTTAAGATAGAGGTAAAAAGTGCTATGTCCATGCAGGGTATTAAGCCCATTCCACATGGACAAAAATAGATATAAATGTTGCATGATTTGCAGTGGCTGCACATAGGATTCAGGACTATTCTGCAGCCAAAGACATTTTCAACAGGTGTTAACTCAGGGATATTTTGTTATTCTAAGGGCTATAAAGACATGCATTCATTAGGATGTCATTGTGAGGGCATTGCTAGAATCCTTGGGCCAGGTTGGCCAAGTAAATGTTGGAGTAAGTGTGTCTTGCCCCCATGGAGACAAACAGTGGGGTCAGTGCAGCAGGTATAGGGTAGTTTGCATGATTTAGCATTCAAGACAAATGTAAAAGAATGCAATTTATGTACCAAGGATTCAAGTCAGGCATCACTATCAGATGCAGCAATCAGTGAAGTTGCACACCTTTAAATGGGAGAAGAATTCAACCCAAAGGTTCACACCCATGTTCCTGAGGGCAGAATTGGGCCTCAACAGGACGGAGGTAAGTCCCTCAGGGGGAGATGTAGCAGGAAAAGTAACTGACCAGAAGATTTAAGATACATTTTAAAGCTGCATCCCCCCCCAACTTTCTCTTACACTCAGACCAGCCTCAGCATTCCCACATACACTTGATTATGATAGTCATGAACTGGTCCCCACACAATTCCAAATACACGTAAGTTACACTTGTTTTGCACACCCCTTGCATGGCAAATCAGTGCAAGTTACACATCTCTGTGACTTTCATTTGCTTTATGGCCAGCTTGCAGCCCCTGCATAACTCTCACCATCTATTCAATGTGGACTTTGGCTCTAAGGAAACAGAAAGCTCTTCTTCACTTAATGAATTTCCTACTTCATAAAAATAAAGTAAGAAATTCATTGAGAGGTTTTGGACACAAAAAGCTAAATTCCTAGCTGTAGTTGCACTGAAGTGAAGGGAATTACTATAGTCATATGGTTATTGTATGGTTTTGCTGAGACATGTTAGAGTGTGTGGCCCCAGATTAGATTAAATTGATATTTAAACACAACAGTGGTGTGACTACAAAGCAGAGTTAAGGTTGTTTGAATCCCTAACTCTGCATTTCTATATCTTAAGGTTAAAGTGAAAACAAATCTCAATGTGTTAATTGCAAATTTCCTCAGTTTAGCATGCTCAGTTTGGGAATAATTATGACACCTAGTAACATATTTTACCCTAAGTTACTGATAGGCTAAGGCTATGATTCTGTCATGGAGGTCACGGATTCCATCCTTTTCCAGGACCTCTGGGACTTCATCTGGGCCAGGGCTGGAGCAGCTGTTAGCCCCAGGGCCACCAGAACAGCTGACCAACGGCCAGCCCCAGGGCCATTGGGGCAGCAGTCCTGGCCAGAGCAGTGGCTGGGGCTGAGTGAGCCCCCTGGGGCTGGCACAGCAATGGGGCTGGAGCAGCTGCAAGCCCCAACAGCGCTCTGTCCCTGCACCTCTTCCGGGTGTTAAGTCAGGGACGGGTCATGAGCTTCCATAAATTTTTGTTTATTGCCTGCGACCTGTCCCTGTGATCAGGAACAGTCAACATGGATTCACCAAGGGCCTGACCAACCTGATAGTCTTCTATGATGAGATAACTGGCTCTGTGGATACGGGGAAAGCCGTGGATGTGATATATCTTGACTTTAGCAAAGCTTTTTGATATGGTCTCCCACAGTATTCTTGCCAGCAAGTTAAAGTAGTATGAATTGGATGAATGGACTATAAGGTGGATAGAAAGCTGGCTAGATTGTCTTGCTCAACGGGTAGTCATCAATGGCTCGATGTCTAGTTGGCAGTTGGTATCAAGCGGAGTGCTGCAGGGATCGGTCCTGGGGCCAGTTTTGTTCAACATTTTTATCAATTATCTGGATGATGGGATTAATTGCACCCTCAGCAAGTTTGCAGATGACACTAAACTGGGGGGAGAGGTAGATACACTGGAGGGTAAGGATACGGTCCGGGTCCAGAGTGACCTAGACAAATTGGAGGATTGGGCCAAAAGAAATCTGATGCGGTTCAACAAGGACAAGTGCAGAATCCTGCACTTAGGAAGAATCCCATGCACTGCTACAGGCTGGGGACCAACTGTCTAAGCAGCAGTTCTGCAGAAAAGGACCTGGGGATTACAGTGGATGAGAAGCTGGATATGAGTCAGCAGTGTGCCCTCGTTGGCAAGACGGTCAACGGCATATTGGGCTATATAAGTAGGAGCATTGCCAGCAGATCGAGGGAAGTGATTATTCCCCTCTATTTGGCACTGGTGAAGCCACACCAGGAGTATTGTGTCCAGTTTTGGTCCCCCCACTACGGAAGGGATGTGGACAAATTGGAGAGAGTCCAGCGGAGGGCAACGAAAACGATTAGGGGGCTGGGACTCATGACTTATGAGGAGAGACTGAGGGAACTGGGGTTATTTAGTCTGCAGAAGAGAAAAGTGAGGGGGGACTTGATAGCAGCCTTCAACTACCTGAAGGGGGGTTCCAAAATGGATCTCAGCTGTTCTCAGTGGTGGCAAATGATAGAACAAGGAGCAATGGTCTCAAGTTACAGTGGGGGAGGTCTAGGTTGGATATTAGGAAAAACTATTTCACTAGGAGGGTAGTGAAGCACTGGAATGGGTTACCTAGGGAGGTGGTGGGATTTCCATCCTTGGAGGTTTTTAAGGCCTGGCTTGACAAAGCCCCGGCTGGGATGATTTAGTTGGGGCTGGTCCTGCTTTGAGCAGGGGGTTGGACTAGATGACCTCCCGAGGTCTCTTCCAACCCTAATCTTCTATGATTCTATGATTTACTAAAAATATCCATGACCAAATCTTAACCTTACTGATACGTGCGCTCAGAGTTAACTCCATCTTAATGTAGTTTGTGCCAGGTAATTTCCTTTTAATTAAAAATGTCACACATGAATACTGAGCAATGATTTGGAGAGATGATGTATCAATCATTTTTTAAATTTCAACTTTTATGGCCCAATTCCCCAGTATACTCTGACTGGTTTGCCCTCACCCTGGAGCAGCTCAAGGCAGCCAAAGCATACAGGCCAGCTAGCTGTTTTGCCAAAGCAGCCAGAGTGTACATCCCACTTTCGCCCTCCTTCGTCCTGAAAATCCCCCTCCCTCATCTTCTCCCTATTATGCAGATAGTACATGATCCTATCGGTAGCTTTTGGAATGAACTATTTAGGATTAATGGTGCTTTTTTGCCATTATTTTTCATAACTGAAACTGTGTGTGTCAACTGAGGCTGGTACCTAAAATCTTCTCCTTAACGGTCACTCCCGAAGATTTAGCCTTTTTTCAGAAGGGTTATTGCCTCCCATTGTTCTCAGTGGGACTGAAGTCATGAGCTACCCTCAGTTAAGAGTCCTTTTCAAAATGGCCAGTGCTTCCCACTGTTCCCAGCAAGAGTGAAGCCAAGCTGCCTTCAGGGAAGATGTTGACCAATTATGCTGGCAGCAGGCTGAGGGAAAATCTCTGAGGAGCAGCTGAAGAGAGAGAGCAGCCAAATTTGCTCAAGGGGTTCTTGTGGCCTTAGTCCCCTGAGAACAAGAGGTGGCAGTCGGGTGACCAGAGGAGAGGAAGAAAATATTGGGACAGATGGGGGGGAGAGGGGTCCGCCGGCGGAGCAAAAAAAAGCCGAGTGCTGCAGGTGGAGCAAAAAAAATAAATAAATAAAATAACCAAAAACCAGCAGTGGTGCCGGCGGAGCGAAATATCGGGACAAATTGCATCCTGACCCAAGATCGGTCGGGACGCGGGACAAACACCTAAATATTGGGACGGTCCCGATTTTATCGGGACGTTTGGTCACCCTAGGTGGTAGTCATTTTGAAAGTGCAGTTCTACTCTGAATTCCCTGTAGTAAAATATTCTTCAGCCTCAGCCGTAGAAGAAACTTTTGGTTTTGAGGTGTGACAGGGAAAAATGACTACTAATCCTAAATGAAAAATTCTTTATATGCCACCTACAGACAAGATTAGTGAGTTTTAACTATATGGGAAGTTTGAGACATCTGTTTCATTCCTTAAGGCCATGGGAGGGGCAGGGAGGAAGGAGGTCTGACATACTCTAGATTTCTTGAAGACCCATTTTAAAATTAATTTTAATTGCTATACTAATCAATGGATTTACTTGTAAATTCTCAGAAAATTCATTTTATGCTCAAAGAGTAAGAGCTGTAATTTTGGGAAGAATAATGCTCTATTTTCCATATATAACAAAGAGGCTGAAGCCCTCTTTTAAGTGCAAAATTCAACTCAAACTCAATGACGGATCTGCAACTGTTGCCTCCAGAACACTGCCTAGTTCAACTGAGATGCCAAGTTATATTATCCAACCCACTATGAGGCCAACATTTCCCATAATGTATGCATGAATGTGCACTGCGCACCCCATCCCAGTCCCTTCACACAGACACATTGAAGAGAAACTATTACACCCATTGGTCAAGAAACATTGAACTCTATTTGGCCAAGAGAGTAACATATACAAGAAATACATTTCCATAAAAAAATAAACTACCCTCGGACTTCAGCGGCAGGATCACCCCAACCTCCATGCTTTTTATTACCACCGAGTTCTAGAGGAGATGCTAGGACAGCATGGCAATTCCGAGCTATTGCTGTGTTACACAGTGAAAGTCTGAGCCTGGTTCTGAAATGTGAGCTGGAGGTCATATTACATACAAAAATGTATGAAAAAATATGGATTTTAAATAAAGAACTATCACATTTAAGCTTTTTACAATACATTCTGGCTGAGATTTCCAAAGTAGTCTAGGAACAGAGACACATCTTCTATGAAAATTTGCCTAGATTAATTTGAAAATCTCATCCCATGTGTCTTCCAAGGGCCACCCCACTCCGCTGACTCTTTCTTCAGGTAACGCCTTTCCTGGGGAGATCAGTCCAAAGTACCTAGAAATTCAAAAGGAAATTCAAAAGGGGCACAGGCAGACAGCACAGGTAGACATGAACAAACAGTGGAACCTAGTTTGTAAGCAGCCAAGGGAAGATGATGTAATTTATCAAAGCTTAACCAGATTACAAAATTCTAAGAACAAATCTCCCTGAAAGGTATTTCATTGTTGATGTTCCACTTTACTCCTCAAGTCAGTGTTTTGAATGCTGAATTTCAAATGTTACCAAGACAAGTGGCACATTTCTAGTTGGGCTGTTACTAAACTGAAGTCAAAACCGAAAAATCTGCAAATGATTGATTTGAATGCTCTCCCTGTCGATATGGAGACAATGTCTGCAAAAAATTAAAACAAAATTAAACCAACCAGAAACTCACCTTCCAGAAAAGCAAATTCATCAATAGCTTCAATGGCATTATCTGTAAAACAAAGTGAATTGAAAACAATTGGCATAGATAAACAAATCCAAGTGCAGAGATATTTTAAACACATCAACATATGATTTTAACAATGAGTTTTTTTAAAATAGGTTTATTAATTTTGGAGACTACGGGGGAATATTTTACAATGTAATATTTGGCCTTCTTACCCAAGTCTTTCCTTTGCAGAGTTTTCCTTTTTCCTTGCTGAGCATACACATAAGCATCTTTAGCTATGGTTTCAACAAACAACTCCTGCAGGATGGAAGAGACAGATTGTTACAAGGGAAAGGTGTGACTGCAATCTGTTGTTACAAGCAGACGGGACAGTTGAGCTCTGAAGGATTAAAGGAAAAAATTACACCCTCTCCCCCTTTCGATGCTCCCTTTCCTCTGATCAGCTCTAAGAATGTTCAATGAAACCTTTAAACTAGACAATTACTGCATATCAGGGACAAGTGTTATTAGGGTGCCGGGGGGGCTTTAGAGGTCCCTGTGTATATCTGGAGGTGAGGGAAGGGAGTGTGAGTCCTGCTTTTCTTCTCTCTCAAAACATACACTTGAACATGCAACATACTTTTCTGATTCTGTGAACCAGTTATCCACTTTCACGGATTACTGAGGCCCATGGTTAATATTCTTACCCCAAGACCTGCAACTTGCAAAGAGATTTCTTTGGCAACCTTGTCTTGGCTCCCAAGTATCAGCAATACTCTAGATCACAGCAAATTATGTCAAAACATGCCTTTGCCCTTAAGGAGGTGACCAATTTTAGGAAAGGACAACTCCATTCAGGGCTAATTATGACACTCGATTTGAGCTTAGCAGGCTTTGCTATCCTAAGTAAGTATTTGTCAGGGATACCAGCTACCAACTGCCCATCACTGCACCTTCTGAGTGCCAATCATATCTGCACTACTTTCAATGGACAATGTAGAATAACCTACCTATAAGTACCTCCACCTACCACCAAATGAGCTTCTTAGTTGCAGGGAACAAATTTCACAGCTGGACACTCTCCACTGCCAGACACCAGACCACAAGAGCACCACTGGAACGGAGAGCAAGAGTAGCTCAGCTGATCTCATCAGGACATAGAGAGACAGATGGTCTTTCTAGTAACTATGATACAGGCCATTTACAGCTTCCCGATCATGACACTTGGAACTGCAACCAGAAGCAAGCTGGAATCGAGTGGAGAGCAGAGGTGTAGAGTGCTCACATCAGTCTGATGTACTAAGAAAGTGGGTTGCCACATTCTGCACTAGCTAAAGCTCCGAAGTGCTCTTCCAGGATAGCTTTGAGAACATTACAGCAATTCTGTGTCCAGGTGATACAGGATTCCTGCAGCAAAGTCTGCAACCTCTTAGACAGCACTTATAGCCACCACTATTATCTCAAATACAAGAGCCGGAGGTTGTGGAATTCTTTGACAAAGGGCAGACATGCACCTTTAACAGAGGGAGTAAACAACCTCCTACCAACTCTCCAGATTCTTCTCTCTTCCAGCATCCTTACCATCTCTTCCAGCCTTACCCAACTCATGATCATCCAGGTCCCTATCTTGGCCAAAGAAGGCAATGCAGAGGTAGCAGAACCTGTTATAGGGAGATGACAGAGCACAGGACCTTCAGCAAACTGAGCTGCTGAAGCATTTTGGGCTTCTACAATTTCCCTTAGCGGTTTCACAAACACTAAATAGCAAGACTGTTGTGCTCTAAAAAGAGAAAGTTTGAGACAAGGTTGAAACTGACAAGGCAAGTAATAGCGAGTGGCGATTTTCTGAGCAAGGTTATAAGCACTGCTTGTTAAGGAGAGTTTTATCTTGTTCTCTTAAAAGATGCACCCACTATCTCGCTCAATGTTAGATTGGTCAGCTCCCCGCTGGCTGCCAGGAGTCCATCTGACAGGTTGTCATACACTGTCCCCCAGCACACACAGGTGACATTCAGCTTCAACACTGCAAGTGTGAAACCTAGCAAATCTGCCTCAGGTCTTCTGATCCAATCAGCAAATGGAAACTTCTCATAAAACAAGCCCTTAAATGATTGCACCTTTATGGGTACATGTAAAGAGATTTTTATTCTCTTCTGCCACTTTTTCCATGGCATAGGAATGCAGAATTTTTATATGCTAGTTAGATTCAGAGGAAGCTTATCACCATTGGCCTTCAAATCAAATTATCTGCCCTAAACCATGGTAACCTGCAACGACAATCCAGGAAGTGAGAAGAGTACAGGCTACTCTGGGGGTGGGCAAACTATAGCCGGCTGCATCTGGCCTTCCGGATGTTTTAATCCGGCTCTTGCACTCCCACCGGGGAGCGGTGTCCGGGGGCTTGCCCTGCTCCGCACAGCTCCCAGAAGCAGTGGCATGTCCCCCCTACGGCTCCTACACGGAACCATGGCCAATGGGAGCTGCAGGGGCAGCGCCTGCGGACAGCGCAGTGCGCAGGGCCACCTGGCTGCACCTCCATGTGGGAGGCGGAGGGGGGGCATGCCGCTGCTTCTGGGAGCTGCTTGAGGTAAGCACCGCCCGGAGCCTGCACTTCAACCCCCTGCCCCAGCCCTGATCTCTCTCCCGCTCTTAGTCCCAGACCGAAGCACCCTCCTGCACCTCCAATCCCTCAGCCCCACCCCAGCGCCCGTACTACCAGCCGGAGCCCTCCCCCCCCCCCCCCCCCCCCCACCCCCCAATTTTGTGAGCATTCATGGCCCGCCGTACAATTTCCATACCCAGATGTGGCCCTTGGGCCAAAACGTTTGCCCACCCCTGGGCTATTCTGTCAGCTGGGAAGAATAAGTGACATTAACAAAATGAAGGACGCTAATAGAGAAGATGAGTTAACAGGATAATTAGTGAGGTTAACTGTGAAAGAGAGCTGGAAGGGCCCTGGAAGAGACCATAATAAAGCCACACAAGTCTCAGCACCAATCTAAATGAAGAAGTCTCACAACCAAGACGAAAAATGGACTGACTATTGAATGAAAGCGGAAGCCAGATTATACAGTCAAAATCTCTGCAAAAAGGGCTGTCGGAGATATTGCTCCCCAATGGGAGCTAGTGACTGAATGAAACATTCTAAGGGTCCTACAGGGCAATTCATTCACATGCTCATTTTGGAGGTGGCCTAGAGCCACCCCACCCAAGCAGAATTGCTCCTGGAATTCCCCAGGACAGAGGAGTGCACACTGCACCACTCCGTGGGATGCTTCTCCTCTCTGTGTCCACACAGCTCTGATGGCAGCTGCAGAAGAGATACTGAGACACGCCCTGCCTACTCCTCATCACCTTTGGGTTAGTTTGCCTCTAGGGGATGCTAAGAAGGAAGTTATCTTAGCTCTTGCCTACATTAACAAACTGGTCTCTTACTGCTCTGCTCCCTAACAATTCCTAGCCATGTCTCTGACAATTGCCTCCTGCCTTTAATGCTCCCCCTATGCGTGGAATGACCTCCCTAGTCTGGTCTGTCAAGCTACCATTCTCTTGCCATTCAAATCCATCATAATGGCTCACTTCTTCCACAATGCCCAAGAAGGAAGTTAACAACATTAACACTTAAAAAAAAAAAAATCCTAGTCATTCCCTCTTCTGTTGTTCTCAAAGCATCCTATCTTCTCTGTGTCTCTTGTTTAAACAGTAATCTCCCTGGGGTAGAGACTGTCTGAGCTCCGTGTTCCATAAAGTGCTGAGCACACAGTCAGCAGTTAAATAATAATAAATAAGCCATAGCCTACAGCCACAGGCTTCTTGTCAAATTAACGAACATCACAAGTCAGTATCTGGGGCATTGAAAGTCCCTTCCCCTGCTTCTTGTAGGATGACAGCCTCCTCGCTGGATCATGCCCAGAGTTAACGTCAAACCTTAATCCTCCACTGCGTCTATCATCTCAGAGTCATGTTCCTCTGAGACCCAATATTGCTGCTAGTAACAGGCAAACAGTGACGGGGAAGCTGTACATCCTAAACAGGTTATTTTCAGTTTTGCTTTGCCATAAAATAAGAGGCATGGACAGAGCCCATGTTGTGGCACCATCCAAACTCTAGGAGGCTGTTGTGGGGTAGAGGCAGGAAGAGACGAAGGAGATTTTTTAAGAGAGTCTCATTTTACATTGCAACCAGAGAAGTTTACTTCAGTTTCAAATTATATATGAAAAGTTCTTCCAGGGGACAACGTTTCCCTGAAATGCAGCTGCGTGTTAGCAGGATCAGGCTCTAATCTTTGACTAAGCACCTCTTGAATACTCAAGGGTTTCAGAACAGTCTGGCATCTCTGATTTGGTCTTGTGTATGCTGAGACAGTGGAGAGAACTGTGCTAGTTCATGACAATAACTGGAAAGACTTGCTGCGAATAACTGATCACTGTCATCAATTTGCAAAATCAATCTCAATTGAAAAAGCAAAGATTCTGTACCTTAAAGCGTATTTCTCTCTACTTATTTTGAGAGGATGTTTACAATACTTGGGCATATGCTAGTAAGTGTTCTGTAGCGTTTTGTAAAAGTAAAAAAGTTTCAATAATCAGAGATCTCACTGCTGCCTATAGGTAAATCATACGTGGGAGTGACAGTTTTGTGTGTGAATTATAGAGTGCAGATTAATAACACCACCTAGCTTTTATCTAGCACTTTCAGTCAGTATGCCTCAAAGCACTTTACAAACGAGATCAGTGTCATTATCCCCATTTTACAGATGGAGAAACTGAGTCACGGAGAAGTGAAGTGATTTGCTCAAGATCATCCAGCAGGGCGTGGCTGAACTGGAGCTCAGTGGTCTGTCCACTGGGCTAGACACTGAGATTACGATGGGCTGGCTCTTTGTTGCTTGTGCATGAAAGTAAGCAATAATCTGAAATGGACAAGGATCTGGGGGTTACAGTGGGTCACAAATTGAATATGAGCCAATGTCATGATGCAGTTGTGAGAAAGGCTAATCTCACTCTGGGGTATATTAACAGGAGTGTCGTATGTCAGACACAGGAGGTAACTGTCCCACTCTACTCGACACTGGTAAGGCCTCAGGCGGCGTACTGCGGCCAGTTCTGGGCACTACACGTTAGGAAAGACATGGACAAATTGGAGAGAGTCTAGAGGAGAGCTACAAAAGTGATAAAAAGTTTAGCAATCTTGTCCTATGAGGAAAGATTAAAAAAACTGGGCATGTGGGAAAAGGCTGAGAGGGGACTGACAAGAGTCTTCAAATAAAAGAACAGAGTACTTGTGGCACCTTAGAGACTAACAAATTTATTTGAGCATAAGCTTTCGTGGGCTACAGCCCACTTCTTCGGATGCATAGAATGGAACATATGCATGCATCCGAAGAAGTGGGCTGTAGCTCACAAAAGCTTATGTTCAAATAAATGTGTTAGTCTTTAAGGTGCCACAAGGACTCCTGTTCTTCTTGCGGATACAGACTAATACGGCTGCTACTCTGAAACCTTCAAATAAAAGGGCTGTTATAAAGAAGACGGTGATCACTTGTTCTCTATGTCCACTGAAGGTAGGACAAGAAGTAATGGGCTTAATCTGCAGCAAGGGAGATTTAGGTAGATATTAGGAAAAACTTTCTAACTATACGGATAGTTAAGAAGTGGACTAGGCTTACAGTCATTGGAGGTTTTTAAGAACAGGCTGGACAGACACCTGCCAGGGATGGCCTAGGTTTATTCAATGGTGCCTCAGCGCAGGGGACTGAATGTGACCACCTGCATTTCTGTGATTCTAAATTCTTCAGTCTTTGAAGCACAGAGTACTTCAGCCACCAAAGAGCACGCCAGTCAGTTTCACATTGGGGCTGGAACAGGTGTTGCCTAAATGACAACAGGACCTATTGCCTGTGACCAGCGCAAGTAACTGACCTGATGCCAAATACAATACACCCAAGGGCAGCAGTGATCAGCATAGCTTCACTGAAAAGAGCTAAAAGCTGCCTGGGGCAGCCAGTTCAGAAAGGGAGGGAGAGAGGGAGGAGAGGAAAGTCCCAAACAGAAGAAATGGGGGAAGAGAGAGAGTATAACACAGGAGGAAAAGCAAAGTTCAGAAATAGGATAGACCTAGAGCCCCTCATAGGCACCCCACCTCTGGGCACGCCCCCCCATGCACCCCGCTTCCCCCCGTAGGCACCCCCCCCCCACCTCTGGGTGCTCCCCCATAGGCACCCCACCCCCACCTCTGGGTGCTCCCCCCACCTGTGAGCACCCCCGGGCTGCCAGGCAGACGGAGAGGGGGGCGGCGGATCTGCGCACCCCCAGCGCCCGGCCCATCACCCCGGACGCCCCTCACCGTGGCCCGGGCCAGGACGAACACGGCCTCCTGGCTAGCCAGGCTCACGTCGGGGTCGGCTTTGACCAGCGCCTTCACCCGGGCCAGGGGCAGCCGCGCCAGGCGCAGCGGGGCCGCGCACAGCGACCCCGAGCCCGGCTCCTCCGCGGGGGGCGCGGCCCCGACTCCCGGCTCCGCCGCCGCCGCCGCCATCCCGGACACAGGCGCCCAGTGCGCCTGCGCACCAGCCGCCCGCGCGCCCCACCGACGAGACCGCGCGTGACCTTCCCGGGAACGCGCGCGCAGTTCCCCCCCGCCTCATGATTCTATCTATGCCCCACGTGTGCTATCGCCCCTCCCCCTCCCCCGGCAACGTGGCGCGCAGCCCCGCCCGCTAGGCCCACGTGGCCCCGGTCGAGCCCAGAGCGCTGGGGGTCTCCGGGGCGGGGGGAGTCTTGCTGCTCATATGGCCGCCCCAGAGCCCCCCCCCCCGGCCAGAGGAAGGGGCCAGCGAGCCCAGCAACCTGCCTTCCCCCAGGGGCCAGCGCCGGGTGCGGGCGGGGGCGCGGGCGCGAACAGAACAGGGCGAGCCAGCGACCGAGCCCTCCCCTGCTTCGGGCAGGGGCACCAGGAGCACGGGGTTCCCGCCTAATAGCCATTGACAGACCTGCCTCCAGGAGCTTCTCTCGTTCTTTTTGAACCCTGTAGCCACGGGCAGCGCGTGACGCCCCACAGTGGCCCCGCCCCTGAGGCCCCCTCTCCCCATGGCTGGAGGAGTCCCAGCCGGCTGGTGGCAGCGCTGGCCAAGCCCCAAGCTCCAAGCACAGCCTGGGGTAGGTATCAGAGGGGTAGCCGTGTTCGTCGGGATGTGTAAAAAGCGACAAGGAGTCCTGTGTGGTGTTTCACCCAGGAAAGCTCATGCTCCAATACGGCTGTTAGTCTATAAGGTGCCACAGGACCCTGTCGCTTTTTAGCCTAGGTTAGGGGAGGCTTAGCCTTCCCTGGCCTATGGCACCCGGCGCCCCTGCCTTTAGCCTTCGCAACATCCCCTGGCAACGGGCCACAGGCTGACTGTGCATTGTGTGAAGTAGGTTTGTTTTAAACCTGCTGCCTATTCATTTCATTGGGTGGCCCCTAGTTCTTGTGTTATGTGAAGGGGTAAATAACACTTCGCTATTCACTTTCTCCAGCCCAGCCATGATTTCATAGCCCCCTTTCATAGCGCCCCTTCGTCATCTGTTTTCTAGGATGAAGAATCCCAGTCTTAACCTCTCCTCATACGGAAGCTGTTCCATCCATCCAATCATTTTTGTTGCCCTTCTCTGTACATTTTCTAATTCTATTTTTTTTCAGATGGGGCGACCAGAACTGCCTGCAGTGTTCAAAGTGTGGGTGTACCATGGAGTTATGTAATAGCATTATGAGAGTTATTTAGCCCTTTCCTCATGGGCGGCAGATGGAGCCCACTTTGGGGAGGCTTGCCCCTGGCTCTGCCCCTTCCATCCACCCCCCCTTCCATCCACCCCCCTCTGTGGCCGGAGCCCCGAGCCCCCATCCCTCCCTCCGCGGCCTGAGACTCCCCTGCCACGGCCCCAAGCCCTGAGATCTCCTCCCCCTGCAGCCCAAGCCCCCTTGCCCCTGCCCCCCCCCCCCGTGGCTAGAGCCCTGAGCCCCCCTGATCCACCTCTGTGGCTGGAGCCCTGAGACCCCCTGCTCCTCCCCCACGGCCAGAGCCCTGAGACTCCCTGCCCCGCCCTCTGCAGCCCAAGCCCCGAGACTCCTCTGCCCCTCCCTCCAGAGCCCCAAGCCCCCCTCCCCCTGTAACCCAAGACCCCCTGGCCCCCTCCATGGCCAGAGCCCTTAGACCCCCTGCCCCTCCCGGTCATCACAACCCAACTCTCTATACTTCTAATCACTGAATCCCCCATTACTGTCTCCTGTTTCTTCCTAACAACAGGGTGCCCTCCCACAGAGGGGTGTCCTCAGTGCACAAGGATACCATGACAACATCGGGAAGAAGGGTCCCAACTATGGGATCGTTTCCCTGTGTTCCAGCTTGATGTTCTCCTTCCCCGAGACTTTAATCCTCCCCAACAGCCCAGAGGCTGCCAGACTGGGGCTCGGCCTGCTCTGCTGTGTCCCGGAAAGTCTGGTCTGTCTCCCTGAGCTCCTCCAGTTCAGCCACTCTGGTCTCCAGAGCCAGTAGTCAGCCTCTGAGGGCTCGGAGCTGCATGCACCAAACGCACACATATACTACCTGCCCACAAGGCAGATAATCGTATATGCTCCATTCAGTGCAATAAATTGGATCCCCCCACCCTGCTTCTGTCATCTGCTTGCATTATTTTGACTCTTGCAGGGTTTTTGTTTGTTTGTTTGTTCTTTGTTTTTCAGGGGGTTATTGGCCTACGTTTAGACTATATGTTTGTTAGATGTGTCTGGCTCTCACGCTCCCTCTAAATTCCCTTGAAAAACTCCCATTTGCTGCCCCACTGATCACTTAGGAGCTGACTTTTTAAACCCCTCTTCTTCCTGAGTTAGCCCCACCCCTTATCAAGGGTTTGTAAAGGGAATAGGGATCAAAGGATGCCGGGCTAGCTAGGGTAGTATTGTCTGCATTTTACAGCTGGGGAAACTGAAGCACAGATGGATTAAGTGACTTGGCCAAGGTCACATGGGAAATCTGTGGTAGAGCAGGGAATTATACCCTGAGCTCCCGAGTCCTAAAGTCTCTGGGTCTGTCTACACAGCAGTTTGGAGTGAGTGGGAGTGAGCCCACTAGCCAGGGTTTGACAGGCTCGTGCTGCTGACGCGCTTCTGAAGTTGTGGCTCGGGCTGGCGCTTGGGCTCTGACACTTAGGGAGTGGGGTGGGTTTCAGAGCCCGAGATCCAGCCTGAGGTACAACTTCAGCGCGCTGTCTGCACTGCTATTTCTAGAATGCTAGCATGAGCCCCACGAGCCCAGGTCTGTTGACCCAGATGGGGAGGCTTGTTTCTACTTGCTCCGAAGTGTAGACATACCCTTAACCCCAGCCCATCCTCTTCCTAAAGTTCACGGGGTGTTCTCTGCCTAGAGCTCAGAAAAGCAGACCAGGGCTTGCCTCCTGCCTTGGAAGCCCATTCATTCCCTACCCTCTTGCACCCTGCCTCTGAGACCCAGCAAAACTGGCCACTGGCCACCCCGCAACAAGAAGAATGGTCTTAGTGCTGACCGTAGCTAATTATTACTAACATGTTTAGAGAGCCATTTTACACACAATTCGTGTATTTTGCTGTTATTTTATCATTTTTCTTAGCTTATCCTAACATGGCACCACTGTCCAGACTACAGGCCGGGGCGGGGCACCTTCGAGAGCTCTAATGTGCCCAAGTGAAAAAAAAGCTGGCACTTTAACCAGCAAGGTGGTACAGCCACCAGCCAGGTGGCAACTGCCCTGCTCCACAACTCTCCATAAGCCTTCCCAGTTCCCATCCTCCACTTCTGGCACCTTTCCAACCTCTCACTGTTACTAGAACCCCCAATACAGTGCTAGGTCACCCACACAGCACATGTTATTTGTTTCCCAAATGTCAGTTAATGTGTCCGACCCCCCAGAGGCAGGGCAGTACTGTTACCCCCCTCCCCTTTTTGCACAGAGAACTGAGGCTCAGTGAGATTAAGATCAGAAGCAGGTACCAGTTGCAGCAGATCTGTTTTAAATGTCTCAGCCAATAGGAAGTCTATGGTAAGCCAGGGACAGAGCCCAGATTTCAAGAGGAGCAGGTGTATGAAGCTACTTCCTTGATCACAAGATCATTCCTTTCCTTCCTTTTCCTTGTTCATTGCACTGACATTATTCATAGGTAGCTATCTGCTATCAGCAGTGGGTCTCAGTGCTTCTGAGAAGTGGGTATGCAGCCGGGTAGCTCTACTGTGCACCCAAGGGGGCCTGTGGGAAAGAGTTGTTTTGCTATGGGTGAGTCTTTGATTCTGCTCCAAGCTGTCAGGTGACCTACCTGTTCGCAGAACAATCTGACTTTTTGGGTAGGTTTTAGAAGATGCAAATCTGCATTTGCAAATCTGCTTTTAAGCAGAACTGACAAATTTGCTTTAACTGAACTGACAAAAAAAAAAAGTCCTGATGTAGAACCATACTGTCCCTTCATGGATCAGCAGCAAGGTTTAAATACAAGCCCTCATATTTACATCACAACCAGATACCCTTTCAGCTGGCATACACTTTGCTTGTGAGCTACGCTCGACAGCAGTACAAAGCAGTTGGAATCAGGACTCCTGGGTTCTGTTCCTGGCTATGGGAGGGGAATGAGGTCTGGTGTTTAGAACAGTGGATGAAAACAAGGCCTAGCACATTCATTTCAAAAGGCAGGGTAGCTATGTGGAGGAGACTGGAGTCTGCCATATTTAAGACCTTCCAGGCTGGGACTCCAGATACCTGAGTTCTGTCCCTGGGTGACTCTGGGAAGTCACTTTATGTTTCTCCATCTGTAACAAGGGTACTGATACTGGCCTCCTTTGGAAAGTGCTTTGAGAGTGACTGTGTTACCATCCCACTCAGGAACAACTCCCCACCCTGACAACACAGTTGCTGATCACAAATGCCTTGTGCTCTGCAAATCTCATGATCCTCTGAGGAGCAAGAGCAGTGCGGTCAGTTTGGCCATTGTAAAACTATACGACTAACTAACAAAACTTGCCCAGACAGTCACTCACAGGAGCGCAACCATCTTACTGTAGTATAAAGAGAGAACCTGAGACGTGAGGCATGCTGTAAGGGGCCTGGCGTGAAGCCTAAGGCCTGAACTAAAGTCAGGCCCTGCTGATATAAAACAAAGTTAGCAAGAGTCAGGCTATGAGCAAAAGTTGGGCCCTGTTATAAAACAGATGCCTGCTTGCAGGTGCACTGTCGGCACAGGAACTTGGCAACAACATGGCTTGCGTTCCAAAAACACAAGCATTCTTAGGCACTAGATATTCACATAAACACATTCCAGAAGGGAGGTACCAAGACACCCTGATACAAGGTTATGGTATAAACACACTCCCCAAAGATAATACAGGACACCCAGACCCCTCCTAAAGAGATGGTAGGATGACAGGGTGATGGCTGAAGATGTTTTGATCGAGCCAACATGTACAAGGAAAAGGATGGGAACTAATCACATCAGAGGGGCAATATGTAACTTGGTTGTATCAGCATAAAAAAGGGGCCACATTGGGGGTGTCTTTGTCTGGCCTAGCAGGGAGTGGAAGGTCCTGCCCCTCGCTGAGCGGAGTCCATTGTCACGGGCATACATGTATTAGTGGCCCTGTAGAGGCTGCCAGGTGTTAGTACTGTGCTTTGTCGCCAAGAAACCTGGCCGAGCGCCTTCGCTACTGAACCAAGTCTGTGGCCTTCTTGGGCAGTTCAACCGAGGTCTGCAGTATGGGCTGTCTGCACAGAGCCAGGGCTGGCTCTAGTGTTTTTGCAGCTCCAAGCAGAAAAAAAAAAAAAAAAGCTGCGATTGCAAGCGGCGGCAGCTCTACCGCCGCTTCATTCCACGGCGGCAATTCGGCGGCAGGTCCTTCGCTCCGAGAGGGAGTGACGGCCCCGCCGCCGAACGGCCAGACGTGCCTCCCCCCTCTTCATTGACCGCCCCAGGCACCTGCTTGCTAGGCTGGTGCCTGGAGCCGGCCCTGCACAGAGCTGGTGCAGCACGCAGAGAGAGCACACGCAGCCAACAACCAATAACACGGACTTCAACTTCAAATCAAGATAGATACAGTTCTTACGTCCAAATGAGAGCTAAGGGAAGAGCTGGGGTTTGGGTTTGGTAGCTGAACTGAAAAATCCAGAAAAAATGACATAATTCAGGTCAAATGAAACACTGTGAATGTTGGCTTGAAAGAAATGCCAACATTTTCTACAGAAGTTTCAAAGTGATTTGTTTTGAAAATGTCAACACGAAACATGCTGACATTTGCAATTTTGGGTTTTGGGGTTTTTTTCAGACAAACTATTTGCCAAAGTCGACCCAAATTTGCAAATAATTTTGGACCCTGAAAGATGCATTTTTTGGATGAAATTTCTATTGGCCAGAAAAAAATTGTCCAGCTCTACTCCAACCGAGGCTGTGTAGCTACGCCCAGCTCAGCGTTAGCAGGACATGGTGCTACCACTCTGGCACTGACTGAAGGTAGGTCAGAAAGAGCTGCTCCTCCGCCCCTCGCTGCTTGTCATACAGACCACAACGACTTCCTGAAGTCAGACAGTCGCTTGCTACGCACCTGGCAAAAGCCTTTGGTTTCAAGATGCAGTAAAGGCAGAGGGTGACCACGCTACATACAAATGCTGGATCCCAACCTCCTACAGGCAATTCTGCGTGAGGACATTTGACTCTCCATGGAGAGAGGGGGAGAGAAGCAAGTGCCTGGTGACAGAAAATGGTGAGTAATTTACCGTGTCTCAGTTGTTCACACCTGGTCTGTGACGAACACAAGGGGAGGAGAACAGGGCACAGGTAGTGGGGCAGGATCCCTCCACAGCACTAGGAAAGATGGAGTGTCTTACTTATTGCCCTGTCGTTGCAAGCTGGTTACCAGCCAGACTCAGCAAGAGCGACACAGGGTGGTGAACCTTGCTCTGGGTCAGAGGAGCAGCAAAAAGCACTGTGCAGGACATCCCCATGGACAATAGGACTTTTGCACTTGTCCAATGTGGTGCATAAAGAACCACCAAAGGATCTCAAATTGCTTTGCAGTGTGAGATGTAAACCAAACGGGGATCACTTCACTCAGCACTGAAATGCAGCCACCTCAGGGTCAAACCCAGAAGCTGGATAGAGGCACACAGCAACACTAAACAAACTAGGTCAAGATGTGATGTCTTTTTCAAAGCTACCCTCTAGTTCAATCACAAGCTGTTGGGCTCGATGCAGGAATCACAGGGCAAAACTGCCTTGTGCAGGGGGGCAGACTAGAAGATTGTGGTCCCTTCTTGCTTTAAAATCTATGAAAGCAGAGAAGATTACTGTACGTGAGTGACACAGAAGAGGAGTTTAGGGAGGTAGAATATTTGGTCGGGATATGGGGGTATCAGCAGCTTTAGTTCACAACTAGACTTTTTTTTTCCATCCTTTTTTTTTTTTTTTTTTTTTTTTTGAGTTCATGAAATGGCTGCAAAATGGACATTGGCGTGGTTCAAAAAGCAATTCTGGGTCAAATATTTGCACTTGTGAATCGTGAAAAAGCTGTTTTATACCGTTGCTGCTTCAAAAGCCACCTGGCCTTTTGGGTAGTCCAGGCTTGGAGGACAGATGCCACATTTTGTCTCCATCTGTGCTACTGCTGGCCGGTAACAATATTCATCTTGCAACTGCTGGGGATAGTGGCTACTTCCGTGCCTGCTCCCCTTGATGTCAAAGGAAGCTGGGGTGCTCCCGCCTTTGAAGATCAGGCTACTCATTTAGGTGCCTACATTTAAGCACTCAAGTTTTAAAATGTTGCCTTTAACTTCTTTGTGTCCAATCCCTCATCTGTAAAAGGAAATCACGTACAAGTACAAAGTACAATTTAAGTCTGGGAGTAGCAGGGGGAAGAGACAGATCCAGTGACTTTGAGAGAGCAAATCCAAACATGCTGATTAGCTGTTTTGTAAAGGGACAAAATCAGCATTGCATGGTCTGGGAAATGACTGGTGGGCAGCTCACGAGATCACCCCTTTGTGGGGATGTGGTCCATGCTATACAAAATTTACAACTACAAGCTTTACAAAATTCCAACTACATTATACCCGCTGCTCTCCCGACATGCACTAGTTTGGCAGTGCTAGCCCAAAAGCAGTCAAAGGCCCTTTTCTTTGCAGCCATTCCCCGGGGATTTCCAACACAGAGATTTCTAGGCCATTTGGGCACCTCTGAAATGCTGTGGTAGGGGCCAGCCCCTCGCTGGTGCAGTTACCAGCCTGCCCCACTTCACAGTGTGTGCTCAGCACAATAGGAACCGCACAGGAAACTCTCCAGGCACTGCTCTGAAAAGCATGGGGAGCTCCTCCCACACAAATACAGAACTCACTCTCCCAGATGGCGGTGACAGCAACAGCAAGGAGATGAGCAGAGGCATGCAACTGGGACTGCCTCTGCCTGCAGCTGCAGCGCTCACTAGTGGGGCCGTGGGTCCCAAAGGGCAGCCTCAGTTGGCACCCTTGAATCAGGCTATTGCACTCATAGCAACAGGTGCAAATGGCATTTGGGTAGGGTTACCATATTCAAACATTTAAAAAAGAGGACACCCCACAGGGCCCCGCCCCCGCCCCAACTCCGCCCCTTCCCCGCCCCCATTCCAACCCCTTCCCCAAAGTCCCTGCCCCAACTCTGCCCCCTCCTCTGAGCATCCTGCATTTCTCCTCCTCCCTCCCTCTCTGATCTTGGTTGGGGGTTGCTAAGTGCTTCCCTGCTCCCCACTCGCCCTACAGCCTCTGCAACCCCTCACCCCTGCAGCCTCTGTGTCCCCTGCTCCCCACTTGCCCTGCAGCCTCTGCACCCCCCCTGCCTGCCCTGCTCCCCGGCTCACCCGGCAGAGGAAGAGCTGCGGGCTCCACGTGGACCCAAACACTGTGCCGCGGTGCTCTGCGGGGGAGGAGGGAGCGGGGGGAGGGGGAGGGACTCTGGCTGCTAGAGGACCCAGTGGTTGCGAGCGGCTTTCAATCAGGCCCAACCGTCCAATCAGCCGCGCCGCACTCTGCATGAGGGGAAGGGGGAAATCCCGGACATTTCTACTTTATTAGCAATCCCCCCGGACGGCCATTTAAAGCTGAAAAAGCCGGACATGTCCGGGGAAACCCGGATGGATGGTAACCCTAATTTGCGCCTGCCAGGCTTTGCAAAGAAAAGTGCAACTGGGGTACAAGTGAGCTGCCAAACTTTGTGCCTGCTAGAGCCATGGCCAGTCAGCTGCCCCCAGGAGGGAATTTTTCAAAGGGGTGTGTGACCCAAAGGATGCACCTAAGAGCAAGCTGGTTTTAGGGCACAAATACTTTGCACCGGAAATTGCACTTGTAATAGGGTGCAGCCAACACCAGCAACTCTGCATTACCGGTCAAGAGAGGCCCAGCCATGCAGCAGCCAGCGCCCCAGGCAGCAGCGGGCTCTCGGTTCACACAGCGGCCAGGCTGACAGGTTCCCTGGGAATCGCTTTGCAGTGAGATGGTCTCACTTCTCAGATCCCAGAGAGATGAGGAGCAGGATGGAGAGGGAATGCGGCTGTCTCCTGCCTCCCCTCATTTTTAGGTTACCATATTTTGAGTGTCCAAAAAGAGGACACTCCACAGGGCCCCGGCCCTGCCCCCAGCCCCGCCCCCGCCCCAACTTCACCCCTTCCCCAAAGTCCCCGCCCCCTCCCCTGCTTCCCGCGAACATTTGATTCACGGGAAGCCTGAAGCAGGCAGCAGGTAAGCTGGGGCGGGTGGGGGGAGGAGGCGCGGCCCAGTCGAGCGGCTCCCTCCGGCGGCCAGCCCTGGCCCCGGCCCCAGCGTCTGTAGCCTGGCTCGGCTCGGGCCCTGGGGTGCCGGCCCCGGCCCGGCCCCCGGCCCAGCACCCAGCGGAGCTGGCCCCTCCCTATTTTCCCAGACATGTTCGGCTTTTTGGGATTTCCCCCCGGACGGGGATTTGAGGCCCCAAAAGCCGGACATGTCCGGGAAAATCTGGACGTATGGTAACCCTACTCATTTTGGTGTTGACTTTGATTGGGCTTGGGAGCAGGACTAGGCCCTTTGCTCCCCTCCTAGCCCTGTGCAGTGTTTGGATACTAAATTCTACTTTTCACTATGTTGGTGCCAATATGAAGTAACCCTATGGGGCCAGAGTGCCCCTCCCATTGGAACCCCTTGGGAGGGCACCGAGGGACAAGGAACAGGGGAGAAAAACTCCCCAAGAGTGACCCATGGAGCTTCTCCAGGTTGTTCTGTTGGGGGCCGGGTGCTTATCTTTGCCTCCATCCCCAGAACAAGCAGGAGGTTCAGCCCTGAGATCATTCAGCCAGTGCCATCAGCATCGGGGCCCCATGGCTCCACAGCCGCTGCAGGGCCCCTTTGGCTGTTTGGACTGTAGGCTCTTTCCCTCCGGTTATGTGCAGAATCTTTTATAATGGGACCGCTACCTGTTACTATAATATAAAGAATAAATTAAGGTATCCTATCTCCTAGAACTGGAAGGGACCCTGAAAGGTCATCAAGTCCAGCCCCCTGCCTTCACTAGCAGGACCAAGTACTGATTTTGCCCCAGATCCCTAAGTGGCCCCCTCAAGGATTGAGCTCACAACTCGGGGTTTAGGAGGCTAATGCTCAAACCACTGAGCTATTCCATCCATCATTTGACAGGTGGGATGTGAAATGTTTGTGGTTTTGATTAATTTTACTCCATGGACATTTTCAGGTTGATTGCCTAGAACTGTCCTGAATGATCCTCAGACACGTGAAAATTAACATTGTCTACTCTGTCCTAGGAAGGAGAACGTGTTAAACGCCTACGGGCCAAGTTCCAAGAGAACAGGCAAAAATTCCCTGAAACAAGCAACAGGCCAGGGATTCAGCTTGCAGACTCACTTGCAAAGGAGGAGACACACGCACTTAAACCTGGATCTGAGAGGGACCAATCTACTAAATTACCCAAAGCCAAGAGGATGGGTTTGAAAAATGCTCCTTTCTCTCAGGATGACGTTCCAGGCTTGGGGCCCCTTTGTGAAGACCCCGCCTGGATGGCTAACTCCAAGGATAGAAATGTTATGGAATCCAGCCTCCACCCAGCCGGTCTGCAAACAGGAATACAAGAGGCACCCCCTGAACAAAAGGGCACAAGGAGGAATTCAAACCTTCCTCAGAGAAGCCAGACTCATCAGACCTGGCCACTGATCAAGCATGCTAGGAATCAAGGAGTAAATGCTGGTGCCCCCCTGGTTCCTGCCAAAGGAACAGCCATCCCATCCCTACTGGACACTCCAAGAAGCGTATCAGAGAAATGGCAACCTAAGGTTCCCAAGAGAAAGCCGCTGCCACATGCAACCGCACTGGGACTCAAGCCAATGAAACCCCAGCGCCCTCCGGAGGTGGATCTAGAGAGGTTCTGGAAGGCTGCTGCTATCAGAGCACATGCTTATCCTGCGCCAGAGCCAGTGAGAGGCATGAGGCATGGTATGTCCAGGAGTGTTACATGAGAATCCCCAGGCAGCTAGAGGAGAGCTGTCCTACAGGACGGGGAGTCAATAGTGCAGGAAGGAAAAGCTGCTGAATTAGGATCTGGAATTCTTGTGAGTGGAAGTGTTGAGACTTTAGGGGAAGACGAGGTTGTGGCAAAGAGGAGGAGGATTTTATAAACGTAAGAGGATGGGAGAAGAATTAGAGAGGAAGTTGATCCATTAATAAATGAGGAGATGGAGGAAGTTAATGAGGACTCAGAAATGACTGTTTTTGTTTTTGTTTGTTTGTTTATTTTTTAAATCTGCCTGTAGTGAAAGAAAGCCCAGAGCGGTGCCTAGTTAGGAAGTGATGGAGATCTCCTCCACTGAGCTGGAGAGAGCTGCTTATGCACTGGTTGGCTTAGGGAACTAAGGAACTTCTCTGTAGCTGGCAGTAACTCAGCGGGAACAATCTCTCCCCGTGCAGCCCTGTATGCTCTCAATACTTTTGTGGAATGGGTGGAATTGCGAAGGGTATTCGGAGCCAGCAGGAGCATCCAAGTGGGGCCCAGACAGTTGTCATGTTCCTGCTTTTTGTGTCCAACCTGAATTGCCACAAGCCACCTTTGGTATTAATGACTGCAAAGACTTTTGTGTTGGCTTGATGTGACAACACTCCTCCCCTGGTAGGCAGGGAATAGCACTCTGCTGAGGTCCTCAGGGTCTAAGCAACTTGCATAAGATCACTGCCCTGCTGGTCCCAGCTCTTTTCACAACGCCCTCGTTCCACAAGCTGGCTGGGGTCTTTGTTGTTCTTTGCGCTGCTCTGAAGGATGGACATTGGGCCCTTCAGCCAGTTCGTGCTCCACTGTCTTAAACCTGAGGCAGGAGCACCAGAGCCTGTGTAGAAGTGGTGGTGCCATTGGTGCCAGAGCTGTGGCCTTGTCCCCTGCCCCCCTCTTCCCTCAGGGCCCTGCCCCCTGGCCAGGCCGGAAGCCAGAGCCTGGCCATGGCAAGGGCCACCCAGGGAGCCAGAGGAGCTGTGGGGAGCTCTGAATGCGCCACCTGCGCTGGGCAGGGGACTGGGGTGCCCGAGAGCAGACCCAGCCCATGTCTCTACCTCTCAAGGTGTGCCACCCAGCTTATCAACTCTCCTGCCACACCTCCACGCCTGCCCAAGGCTGCTACACCCATGTTAAAAAGTGGACAGGCATGGCCCTCCCACCTCCCCATTCTGGCACCCCTGACTTGGGGCCCTCCTCCAAACAGCTCTCTGCTGGTCTCAGGTACTTCGGGCCTCCACTGCTGTAACATCTGAGCACATCATAATCATTCATGTATTTATCCTCACTACATCCCCTGGGGTAGGGCAGTGCTGTTATAGCCCTTGTACTGATGGGGAAGATAAGCAAAGAGAGAGGGAGTGACTTATGCAAGATCACACAGACCCTGTGTGGGGGAGCAGGGAATCAAACCCTGTTTTTAGGAGTAGTAAGGAGGTGCCCCTAAATGCTGAGCTATCTTGATCATCAGGCAAGAGCCTAACTCCATAATATAATCCTGGTGTCAGCCACGCTCTTCTCCTGCATCAGTTGTAGTGCAGTCCTGGTGCATTTTCACTCTGAGATGTCTTGCAGACAGGTTCCCCATCACTGTAATTAGAATCTTTTCCTTACAGGCTTCAGCTGAAACAAGTGGTTCCTGTAACCCTTTTACCACTTCAAAGTTAAGCCCGTAATTGTAATTCATACATGTACAGCTCACTGATAAGAATCATCACATAACCTTAGTTTGACTTCACACTGTTGCAAAGCTGGGTTTGCCTCTTGTCAGTAATTGGTGCAGCTATTAGGTCACAAGACAGTCCTTTTTGAGACAGAATTTCCATACCTGGCTGCTTGCCAGGACCCACGCGTCGCTGTTTTCCTGGTGTTCTATCTGCACCGATAATACTGACTATGGATACGTCAGGTGTGCTGGTCTCTTTTGCCTTCATCCAAATGGACCTTGTTCTGTTACCTGTGCAGTCAGTTGGACACATCTCTCTGCCCTCACACCCTGGCTATCGCACAACAATGATACACAGTAATCTCAATACACAATAGTTTCTGCATTGTCCTCTCTTCCTGCTGTTTGTCGTTTCTTTGCTGTGCAGGTGTCCCCACCCCCCATTACTGGTTTTGCCTCGGTTGGGCTGAATTCATTTTTCAGACACAAATCTATAACGTAGAGAATCTAGCTTGGCCTCTCCTCACATCCGAGCCCTGGCATCTGCATCTCTTGTGTCCAGTGCCATGTCGTCTTGTATCAGTTTACCATGCAATGGCCAGACATGCCTGTGAGCTGATCCCTGGGTTCGGAGTGTCCCTGGGCTAAGTGCATTCATACAGCACGTTCCTGGATGGCTGGAAGAGCTTCTCCTGTGCTTCCAGGGGCTCTGTAACCGCCTGCTGCTGTGCTCCAGACAGCATGAGAAGCTGGTAAATATGGGAACAGTCTGTTCACGGCAATCCTTACCTAGGGAGCGCCCTTGTCCAGTTCACTTGCAACTTCACAGGCTTCCCATTGTGGCTGAAGAAATGCCTGGCTTGCCTTCTAAGGGAAGGGAACTGGATTTATTTCCGATCACTCAAGCTTCCTCACAGCAAGTCCAGCCCTCTCTGCCTTCATGGGGTCTTTGGGCTGGAAGCTGATTTGTTCTTTACTTGGGGGGTGTCTAAAAACACTTAAATTGTCCCAGCCTTTCTGACTCCACGTTTCAGCAAAGGCATTTCAAACAGCAATGCTACTGTCCTCTGGACAGCCACCAGGGGGCGCCAGACCCTGGAACTTAATGCCCGGTCTGGGAGCTGGGGACCCAGGTGTGTGAGGGTCTGGCAGGGGAAGGGAGTCAGTCCAGGGGAGCGCTGGATATAGGAAGGGGGTCAGTCCAGGGCCGTTAGGGAGCCGGGCCTGGGGAGGGTCCATTTCTGGACAATGGAAGGGAGAGAGCTGGAATGAAGCTATAATAGAATGAGATGGGCTGAGTGTGATGTGTGTTGTCATTGTAGCTCTCTCTGGGGTCGGGGGAGGCTGGGCCTTCCTGCAGCCATTGTCAATGCCAGTCAATATGATCCTGGATCCTGGTGTACGGCGACGTATGGCCTGCAGGGTGTGGCAGGGAAGTGGAGCCTCGTTCACGTTCTTCGGAGAACTATCAACTTAATCGCCACCAGTGATGCACTCCCAGGATTCTGGTTTAGTAGCGCATGGGAGCTGCGCACGGGGCAGAAACCCCCATCACATAGAATTAAAAAATACTGACTGTGCTGCTTATCACTCTGTCCATAGAAGTGTTTTGGCAAAGATTGCAATCCACTTTTATCAGTCTAAGCTGCAGCTCCACTTGCCGGCGTAGCCATTCCAGCAAACCCCTTCTACCATAGACAAGGGCTTTCTCAGCTGCCTTTTCTCTCCTTCTCCCAGGGCCAATGGACAGGGACTATTAGGGGTCAGTTCTGCTCTGTTCCCATACGCCCTGGAGCCTGGCCTCTCCCTCCCCTCTTCCCAGGGCTGATGGAAGCCTGTGATGGATGGAGTGTGAAGAACTGGGGGAGGGGGCTGTGGTTACTGCACCTTGAAGGACTGGCACACAGTGTTGCGAACGGTCACAATTTTATCACACAAGTGGGGTGATATTTAGTGCACTTCGTAAAGCCCCAGCTCATGAGTCACGTGGTCAGCTTGCATTTAAAAAGAAAAGTAACTTTCTAGCCCCACTGGTTTTTGAGGAAAGTTTGAAAACATGGCCAGAGAGTGACTTAAAAGAGCAACAACCAGGAACAAAAAGAACCCCAGATTTATTAGTATTAAAAAACCCTCTCATGATTTTTAAGCCAATCTCGAGATTTTGGGGGGCCTGATTCATGGTTTTTCATTGCTTGGGGCTGACGATGCTGTATAAAGACATGTCATCGGGCAGCAGCTGCAGTTGCAATTACTTGGCTACTGAACCCAAGATGGAACGAGTGGACTGGGTGTAGCTTTTGACTTGGGAGTCCCTCGCTGTGCTGGGATTTGTGTGTATTGTTTCGAGCCAGTGAAAGTCCTTGTAGTTCATCCCAGGGGCGGACTTGTCTGAATGGAATTCCTGGGA
This sequence comes from Trachemys scripta elegans, assembly GCF_013100865.1. Classification (NCBI taxonomy): domain Eukaryota; kingdom Metazoa; phylum Chordata; order Testudines; family Emydidae; genus Trachemys; species Trachemys scripta. The sequence continues at coordinate 13,786,045 of NC_048319.1, read as the reverse complement.
GCAGTGATGGGGTGGGAGCATTTTAATAGGAGCCTTTTTGAAACAGCAAGGTGACCAGTGAGGCAGCATTATTAAGAGACCGGAGCACTGCCCCGGCCAGGGGACTATGGAGGAGTCCATGACTGTGTGGTTGGGCACAGCCCTCTCCAGTGGGGAAGGCAGCATGCCCCTGCGTACAGAATGGTCAGGGGCAGATCTGGAATCTAAACACGAGTTTCTTGGTGGGGTTGGAGGTTTGCATTGCTCTGTCAAACCCAGGAAACTGGCTTGAAGCCATCAGTGAACTGGCTTTCCCCTCTACCCCTCCCCGTCCCCACAACCTTTGCCATAGGTCACCTGAAGCCAAATTCTGCTGTGTCTTCCCCAGTGCGACTTTCATCTCAAGCTGCTCCGTCTCCTCGTGTCCCGAGTTCGGCGGGGGAAGTACTGAGATGGTAATTCTTTCTTATTCATGCTTTGCAGCCCCACCTACAGGATGGGCTGCTGCCGACCAAGGGCCAGAGCTGGGGATACAGTCCAGCATTTTCAGAAGTGGCCCCAGTTTTTGGATGCTGCAGTTTCTGGGTGCCCGATGTGAGACCCCTTGGGCTGGACTCCCCGTTGGGCAGTCATGCCCACCAGTGCTCAGTGCCGCCATTCTGCTCTGGGGGTGTTTCACGAGATTAAATGGTGCACAAGCTGCAGGGCAGAGGAGAATCAGACCTCCGGGGTGCTGGGCACCCTGATCTCCAAACGAAATCCATGGGAGCGCCTGGAGAGCCGCAGCAGCCCGAGGTGTCTCGTGTGGGAGACTGGGGCACCTCTGGTGCTGGGCTCCCTCTGCAGCTCAGGTACCGATTGCTGTCCAGCACACACCCTGCTGCGGTTCATGGCTATAAGGGAGGCGCAGCATTGCAGGCCCTTGCAGAGCACTCTGCAGAATGACGGCGCAGCCTGCAGCCCCAAGCTCCACTCCTTTTGGTGCCTTACAGTGTTGCAGGTCCCTATCCCTGCTGCAGCCCACGGCCAGCCCCAGGCACATTTTGGCCTCTTGCCCCTTGTCATCCACCCACTTGCAGTGCTGATGTTTGTGACAGTCTGTTCAACTCGGCTCTCGCACGGCAATCACACCCGCCACCACTCAGCTTCCTAATCCCATTTTCTCTGCTGCCTCAGTGACCAAGAGCAGATCTATGATGATGTGGAAGCGGTTGGGCCAATTGGCAAAGGGAAAAGACGTCCATTATCACCTGCTTCCCGGCTTCCAGCAAGTCCTCGCTCTGGAACAGGTACGTACCCCAGACTGGAGCGGGGGTTATGGAGTGTGTAGCCAGCACGGCAAATTAAAAGGTGGCCACTGCCCACTAATAGCTATTCAGAGCACAGCTCACGAGGAGCTCACCATCCACTACGAGCGTAGTGTGCAGCTCCACTCTGAAAAGTGAGTGTGCAAACCTGACCCCTCTCCCCCGCTCCCTGTGTGCATCAAAGACATTTCTGGTCAACCCAGACCCGGGGAGATGCCACACACCTCTGGCGCTCAGACAGCTTGAATGTGGCCAAATACCAACTCTGGGATGCCCCTGAGTGGGGGCCCAAATAGCACCTGGCCGAGCTTTTGAGAACTCAAGTCAGAGCGAATAGAAACTGCGTCTTGTGCTTCTGCAGCCTGCTAGCACGGCGTGGGGAAAAGGGGCTGTGTTAGCACTGTCAGAGACTGGCACCAAGGTGCCCACCCCCGTCCACTTCTCCTAGGAATTCAGGCACCAGAGAGGTCGTGGTACTGTCCCAGCAGCCACAGGTGCCCATGAGCAGGTGGCTGAAGGGGCTTGAGACCTTGGGGTGGATGCGGAAGGCAATGATATCTAGGCTCTGTGCTCTCCAGGTGCAGCTGTTATCCTTGGGTACAAGAGAAAGGATTTTGGGTCTAACCCAAGGATAACAGCTGCACCTGGAGAGCACAGCGCCCTCTAGCAGTGAGGTTTGGAAACCTCAGGGGCCGGGGCCTAGCTGAGTCCCGAGTCAGCTTGGACACCCAGTGCTAAGAGCAGTTTTTTAAAGCCAAAGCACCATCCACCTCTGCTTTGAAAATTCCCCTTCTTGGTTGAACACCCAAAATCCTCTGCAAAGCACCAAGGTGGCCCTGTGAACCCCTGCGGTGAAGTCCTCGGTCTCCGTTTCCTGCGGGGCAGAGGCTAGGAGAGTGAGTGAATGCACAGTCAGCACGCGGATGACCAACAGTGCTGCCTAGCGGGGTTACAGTGTTATTATGGTGACGTGGTGGGATTCTGGGGAAGCGCTGGTTGGAGTGGGGAGGGTTAGAACCAAAGTGAAGGGGCTGGAGAGACTGATTACTGACCCTTCTTAAAGACTGGCTAAGCAACAGCAAAGGTCTCCAGGTATTTGCAGAGGACATCATAGAAGGAAGAATAAAAAAAAAAAAATTAATGGAGATATTCTATCTCCTAGAGCTGAAAGGTCATCAAGTCCAGCCCCCTGCCTTCACTAGCAGGACCAAGTACTGATTTTGCCCCAGATCCCTAAGTGGCCCCTTCAAGGATTGAACTCACAACCCTGTATTTAGCAGGCTAATGCTCAAACCACTGAGCTATCCCATAAGGGCAAAAAAGAAATAGAATATTAGGGTTGGAAGGGACCTCTGGATGTCACCTAGTCCAATGCTCTGCTCAAAGCAGGGCTGATACCAGACAGATTTTTGCCTCAGTTCCCTAAACAGCCCCCTCAAAGATTGAACTCCCAACCCTGGGTTTAATTGGCCAATGCTTAAACTACTGAGCTATCCCTCCCCAGTGAACCTACTAGGGCATTCAGTGCTCTCCTGCCAGTCCAGGATGCCCCCTGCAAGGGGGAGAGGGACAGGGTAAATGTAAGCTGCACATCAAGAAAGCCTTCCTGACAGCGAGATGGGTCTAGCTGTGGTGTCATCTCCACATAGGAAGCCCCATCGTTTGGCACAGAGAAGCCAGGGTAAAGCCCTGGGGGACAGGCTCAGAGGGCTGAATGGGACCCAGCCTCCACCTCCGATGCCGGCAAAGCATTCCCGCCAGCCACCCCTTTGAGCTCGTCTCAGCACGCGGCTTTGCCACACCAGCCTCACTGACTTCTCCATGCTCCGTTTGTTTGTGCAGGTGCCAAGCTGACCCCTGACAGATTTCCCCCACCGCCCGCTGAGCCCAGGTAATCAATGGATTTATTAATTCAGTGCTACCCACATGCCTAAACACTGGCAATCGCCTAGGGCATTTGCGGTGCTTCTGCAAGGGCCACTGTTTTAGCTGAGCCCCGGGGGACTGAGAGCTATAAGCCTGCGGCTATAGCATAAGCCTAGCGAGGGCTCCAACAGCGTCCTCTGCTCTGGGCACCGGCAGAGAGGCCCCGTAACAGCCTCAGGCAGCCAGCGGTCAGGTCACATTTCCCAAGTTCTCTCTTTTTCAGGAGACCCAGCGTTTTCCACCCCCGCCCCCCACACCAGCGGAAGGGATTTTTCTGTCAGGGCAGTTCACCCTCCTCTCCACGAAGCAGTAGTGGGGTTGACAGACACTTGTGTTGATCTAGCTGCGTCTCGAGCTGGGGCTAGGTTGATGCACCCATGTCTCACAGGGTTTGAAATTTTTCACAGCCCTGAGCGATGTCGCTAGGTGGGTCTCATTTTTGGGTGTCGACCAGGCCTAAACTGCACAGCTGTGGAACTGCAGAGTACACATGGCTCTGGGTAGAGATTTCCAGCTGGGCTAAAACAGGACAGAAAACTGAGCTCCTCATTCACGGGATCAACACAAACTTCTCTTACTGGGGCTCTGTGCTAAATGCCCTGTGTGTCCCTAGGGGCGCTGGGCTCAGTCCCTGTCCATACGCCTATGTGTGTGCTGGTGCCGTTCCCCGTCCTCTGGCCAATCTGGGCAGGCAGAAGGGAAGCACTGTTTGGTTGATAAAGGCAACTGCATAGAAGTAACATGATTTTTGCTCGGTAAGCTCAGCCATGAATTTGGTAGGACTCTATGTATAACTGTGCATTTGGCTGTATTAAAATTCAACAAACCCAAATGTTTCGGCCCTACCTGAAATGAAATACTTTGTTTTACTTTTTCTGATGGAAAATTAAGAATTCAGCAAAGATTTGAGATTGAGATTTTCCCACTGAAAATTCTGAATGACCAAAAAGCTGCATTTCCCACTATTTGGATGAAAAATTCCTGACCCGCTCTCCCCATAGAATCATAGAATATTAGGGTTGGAAGAGACCTCAGGAGGTCATCTTGTCCAACCCCCTGCTCATAGCCCATGGGATTGCTGGCTCAGTCTGGGCCTCAGGGTTCTGGTGGGGCATTGGTTCTCCGAGTCCTCGTTATTCAGATGGAAGTGAGAGCCCGGTAGCTCTAATATCAGAAAACAGTCTGTATCATAAAGAAGCCTGATGGTTATAACCCCACATTTGACTTTGCAGTTCAACTTTGAACGAGAGGCCCCCACCTGGGTGAAGTTAAAGACAGGAATTGAGCCTTCACCTTTGGAATTTCCAGTTGTAGTTTCTTTACCTTCACCCTGCATCAAAGCCAGGGCTTGCTGTGGTCCTTTGCATGGAATATATCTTAGCTTAGAACAGGGATCGGTGCAGAATGATTCTCCAGGCCATCTACGGGCTCGATTCACTATAGCCCTGCCTCTTGCACAGTCATTTACACCAGAGCACGGGAGTGCAAAACAGGCCGGGGATGTTTCACTCGGGCTCTGTGCCGGAGTAAATACCTGAACACACGGCTGGGCCGACGAACTTCAACACAAAGGCACTGATTCTGTGCTCCATTGCGCTAGCGTAAAGCTGACACAGAACCAAGTGGAGAATCCGGCCCAAACAGTTTAACTTCTCGGCTGGTTTGGAATGCAGCCCCAAAGCCTGGACGGATGGAGACCCTGGGCTGTAGTGGGGCATCCCCAGCAGTGGAAATGGGATGCGGTGTTATTGCCATGGATGACAAGGGAGGATTGGGGGGCGGGGGTGGAAAACGTTTGGTCTCCTGAACATTCCGGAAGATCATTGTGACTTTTCCTGGCTCTGCAGAAAATCCCAGATTTCAAAGCTAAGCGGGAAACATGGGAAGAATCTCAAACAGTGCAAGAAAGAAGAGCAGGCGGACAAGGAATTTCGGAAGAAATTCAAGGTGAGCAGCAATGGGCCCTTTTTCAGAGCAATCCCCCCATGAGGTGCAGTCAGTCATTCATTCCCCTCCTGCAGCCACAGTGAGGATGCTGCCCTCTGGCAGAGGGATTTCATACAAAGCTAGAGAGAGCTCTCCTCTATAAAACAACGCTCAATAGAAACCCAGACCAAAGTCTTCGTTAGCTTAGACTTAACGGTCTTAGGTCCCCCACTACAAGATCTGCCCTAGCTCAAGCAGAAGTGATGGGCTCAGGGAAGAAATAACAGTTCCCAGTGGTGAAACCATCTGCCAGAACACCCCCACCAGCGTGACCTAACACCCCCCGTACTTGCGAGGTCGTGCTCTGCAGAGGACACCCTTCTGACAACAAAACGGCTCCCCCATGCAGCCAAAGTGCTGGTCCGCCATTCCGGCGTGATCCGGCCCCACTACAGCACAGCCGGTCCCTGGCCAGTGCCAGGCAGGAGGTGAGGGCTGATCTTAGAGATCCATCCTGGCCTTACAGTCTCTGATGCTATATGACCAACTCCCAGTCTTTAACATGTGTATCCCCATAACTTCCCCGCCCGCGCAGTGCTGCTAGCCTCAGGTTGCCGATGGGGAGCTGAGCACAGAGACTTGCCCAAGGGCCCCCAGGACCTCTGTAGGCCAGCAGGAACTGCAGCGAGGCCTCCTGCCTCCCAAGCTAGTGCCCAAAGCACTGGGCCATTCTTTCCCTCTGTCAGAGCCATGGCTGATTTGGGTGCTTTTCCTCCACCGCATCCCCTGCAGAGCTTCTTCATCCCCACAGGCGCTCTGCCCCCAGCCTCCTCCCATGCCACATTCTTCAACGTGCCCTCGCACCATGCGACGCTGCTTCCCTCCCATATCCACGGTCTGCTTCCTGAGACGTGGCCTACAGTCAACGTGCAAAAGTGGACTGGGATAGTGGGCCGTGGCGTGGGGGAGGAGTTGCTGGGGAATGAGGCTGTGTCAGGGTGTGAGGGGGAGCAGGGCTGTGTGCAGGGGTATGGGGCTGTGGAGAGAGCATAGTAATGGGGGGATATGGGGGAAATGGGCCACGATCTGGGAGGAGGCTGGAAGAAGGGAGATGAAGAGAGAGGGGGGTGAGAGGGAACATGAGAGGGGATGATGGGGGTAAGAGAGGACATGGGTGAGTGGGGACGTGGGAGGGGACGATGGGTGGAGCGGGGACGTGGGGAGGGGACGACGGGGGGGAGAGGGGACATGAGAGAGGACAACAGGGGGCAAGCGAGAACATGGGAGGTGAAGACAGGGGCAAGTAAGGCCATGGCGATGGGATGACAGGGTGAGTGGAGATGTCTGAGGGGATGACAGGGGCGAGCGGGGACGTAGGAGGGAATGGCGGGGGTGAGTGGGGACATAGGAGGGGAAGACAAGTGAACAGGGACACGGAAAGGGATGACATTGGTGAGCGAGGACATGGGCGAGTGGGGACGTGGGAGGGGACAACAGGGGCGAGCAGAGATGTGGGAGGGGACGACGGGGGTGAGCGGGG